>NW_026055809.1:0-224216 GCF_023758015.1 Alternaria viburni
CCCTAACCCTAACCCTAACCCTAACCCTAACCCTAACCCTAACCCTAACCCTAACCCTAACCCTAACCCTAAAGCTTATTCTAAGTAGTAATAATCTTCTTATAAGTAGATATACTATAGTACTAGTCTAAATCTTCTAAGATATCTATATAGTTCTTAAATTTTATATCTTTAATATATACCTATATAGAACTATTAACTTATATCTATAGATAAGTAATCTATTAGTATTCTAGTATAGACTTATACTTCTAGATAGTAGTATAGCACTACTTATTATAGTTCTTATTATTATTATTATCTTTCTAGATATTAATATTAGATAACTTAAATAAGATAGAAGTACTACTAAGAGTTAATAGAGCTAGTGCTAGTACTTACTATACTTACTATTAACTATTATATAAAGATATAATATAGTTATATAGCTTTATATTAAGTAGGTTAGATATTCTATAATAGAAGCGTAATTATAATTATAATAAGAAAGAAGAGCGTTAGTAATAGTTACTATAACTATAGTAGTTAATTATTTAGTTAGCTAGTGCTAAGAAAGTAGTATAATAGCTAGAATATAGATTAGATAACGCTATATAATAGTTAATATATTACTTAGATAATAAGTTTTAATAAAAATAGTAAGTATTATAATTATAGTAATAACTATAAGTATTATACGTATTATATATATTATAGCTATTTTAGTCTTAGGTCTTATAACACTAAATAGTATAAAGTTAGAAGTATAGATTATAGAACTATAAACGTATAACTATATTATTATACTTATAATATTATTATTCTACTAAGATAGTAAGCTTATTATTAGTAATAGTTATCTATTTAATCTATATTAAGAGTAACTTATTATTAGTAAGAACTATATTATAGTTTTTATTAGTCTTAGCTTATTACTAATAGTAGTAGAGAGAGTACTTTTTTTTAGTCTTAAGCTAATTATAGTAGTTAAGATATAGTTACTTAAACTTTTTATACTACTTTTTTTCTTTATCTAAAGCTTAGTTAAGCTCTTAGTAGTTAGAGTTAGAGTAGCTCTTACTTAGAGTAAGCTTTAGATATTTTACTTTCTTAGTTAACTTATTATACTAAGTAGTTATAAGTCTAAAATTAGTAGTAGTATCTTTAAGCTTAGTTAAAGTCTTATCTATATCTTTACGCGTCTTTATAAGTACTTTAATATACTACTATAACTATATTTTACTTTTCTTTAGGTACTTACTAAAAAACTTATTAAGTAATATAAGCTAGGTATACACTTTCTAGAGAATAGAAGTATTAGTAGCTTTAAAAGTAGATATAGTGTTAGAGAAGACGCGTATTATATTAATAATAAGCTTATATACTATAGTAGATTAGTTACTAACTAAATTAATAAAATCTTTATCTATATTAATAATAAATAAAGTCTTTTCTTCTAAAGAGTAATCTTAGCCTAGATATAATATAAACCTATCTATATATTTAGTGTATTCTAATATAATAATATATAAAAATAATATTAAATATTTAAGTTATGCGTATACTATTTATTTATCTTTAATAGACTATAGATAGTAGCTACTAATAGTAACGTTATAAATAAGAGATAGATTAATTATTATAGGCTCTATCTAACTTATATTAAAGTAATTTCTATTTAGATTTAGAAGTGTAGAGTAGCTAAAGGTACTTTATTAACTAGACTTAGTTTAGTAAATAATAGAAAGATTATTAGAATTAAAGTCTTAGCTAAGTATATTTTAGATATTAGTAAAAGAAAAGAAAAGTAGAGTAATAGAAGATATTTACTTATTAATTTACTTATAGCTTAACTCTTAGCTACGTAATAGTATTATAGTAGAACTCTTACTAGTCTTAGTCTTTCTAGAAGAGTAATAACTAATATAGTAGAATAGACTATTATTATTATTAAATACTAATTTAGAAACTAGAAAAGAATCTATTATTATATAATAGCTAGACGTAGGTCTAAAAGAGCTAGTGTAGACTAATATAGTAAGTATAATATTAGTAGAGATATAATAGCACTATAAGTAATAATACTTATTATAATATAGAGATTACTTAATAGTATTAGTAGAGATTAAGATTATAGTTATAGTAGAGAGAAAGTATAAGAAAGTAATAGAGTAAAGAAGTATATTATTATATAGTAGAAGTAGAGCTAATTATTTACTACTATCTTTCTACTTACTTATTATAAAGTAGTAAGCCTAACTATCTACTATTTACTAAGGTACTATAAATATTATACTTATTCTAGTATAGTTATAATACTCTCTTAGAGTTACACTACTTTAGTAATATTCTTTAGTAATAGACTTCTAGTGTAATATACTTATAGCGTTTATAATTAGCGTAATAGTATAGATTCTAGTAATCTATCTATATAATAAGTTCTACTCTACTATTATATAATAGAGCTTTATAGTAAATTAGTTATAGAGCTATTCTAATATAGAAATATATCTAAAAGTAGAGAATATATTATAAGATTATAATTACTATCTTAGCTATAGAGTTATAATTAGTAGAGTAGTATCTTTATAATATTATAATATTTATAACACTATATATACTAAGTTCTTTAAAGTAGTTACTTTCTACGTATATTCTAGATACTATTAGTAGATATAATCTAGTATAAGAGATATTAATAGTTAAGATAATTATATTAAGTTAAGTACTAAGTAAAAGATTATATATAGGTTAAGAGACCTACGTAGATAGAACTTTAGTGTTTCTTACTTAGTATAATACTAGACCTAATTAGATAGAGATTATAGATTTAATCTATAATATCTAGTAGCTAAATATCTATAGAATAAAGATATTTACGCTAATATTAGTATAGATAGTTTATTTTATAATATAGATAACGCGTAGTTTAATAAAAAGACTAAAAAGAAAATTAATTAAACTTAAGATAAGACTTATATACTTTATAGTAGAATATAAAAAGCTATAGCTCTAGAAGCTATAATAAAGTATTAGAGTATTCTAGTATTATATATAATATTACTTTATATATAATAGAGTTAACTCTAATAGAAGTAATATTACTAGTACTTAAATTTTAAATAGGCTTTTTCTTTTATTTAAAGTCTAACTATTATATATACTATAATAATATACTACTAATATCTTTACTTAATTATTTATTATACTTTTTATTTTTTATTTTTTATTATTTTTTTTTTCTTTTTCTTATATTATAAGTAAGTAATAGATTCTAGATAGTATAATAGAACTATACTACTAGAATAAAAGAAGTTATACTAGTATATTAGATATTCTTCTATAAATTAGATTTTTAATAATCTAAGAATTATTTAGAAATAAAATATTTTTTAGTAAAAGCTTTTTAGAATTATTTTATTATCTACTATTTTATCTTTTACTAATACTCTTTAATATTAAATACTTATATAGTATCTTAAATAATAGAATCTTTTTATAATAGAACTCTTTTCTACTAAAACTATTATATTTATACTTTTTTACTTATACTAAGTACTTTATATTCTTATAGTAATATATCTTTATACTTTCTAACTTTAGTATACTACTAGCTATAAAGTTTATTAAATACTTATCTTAATAGAAGTAGTTATTTTAGTATTAGAGTTAATATTAGTTTAAATTTCTCTACTTAGAGAATAGAATTTTAACTAAATAAACTACTTAGACTAATATACTAAGTTAGTAAGTATAAAAGCTTCTATAAAGATTATTATAAAGTTACTAATTATAAGTAATAAAAAAGTACTTTTTAAAAAGTATTAAGATTAGTAATAAAATTAGATTTACTATACTTTATTAAATATCTTATATTTTAACTATATAAATATAAAACTATATTATCTTTTTAAAGTACTAAACTTATAACTATTATATCTAAAAGTATAAAAATAAATAGAAAATAAATTTTTATATTATAAACTTACTTAAAAAGCTTTTTTAAGTAGTAAAGCTTCTAATAGCTTATTATAATCTATACTAGTATAATTATATATAGTACTTACTAAGTATTAAATAATAGAGTTAGTTAAATACTAGATATATAATATTATACTATAATTAGATATATTATTCTAAAAAGACTAGAGATAAATTACTACTAAGCTATAATAGTAATTCTAGAGTATTTATAGCTAATACTAAGTTAGTCTAGACTTTTTAGAGCTAGAACCTAATACTAAGAGTATTCTAGAGATATATTTTATAATAACTTTTAATTTAATTTACTAAAAGCTAGTTAAGCTAGACTTATTTCTATAAATAGATATTACTATATATATCTTATAGTACTATAGTACTTAGTAATATACTTATTACTCTTCTTAGATATATATAAAGATTTTTTTAACAAGATAGATTAGTCTAAAAAGCTTAAAAGAGATACTATAGTAGAAGTAAGTTTGTAATAAAAGTAACGTTGCGGCGAGATAAGCCTCGCGTCTTGTGTCTTTTTTATCTACCTCCGTTATACTCTCTGCCTTCCAAACCTCCCGTTGTATTTACTTCCTCTCTTCGCCCGACCCCTTCACTCGTACCCTCACCTCCATACCATCAACCGGCTTCGCCGTAACCTGATGCGTCGAAAACATCACCCCCTTCGTCTTCGCCTTACCATTCCCCTCAACCTGCACCTCGCCCTTCTCGTCCAAATCCAGCTCCCCAAGCCCTTGCTTGACAAAGTCAAAGTGCCGTGCGACGCAAGCAATGATGATCTTCGTCTCCAGGTTCGCGAGTTCAGATCCCGTGCATCGACGCGGGCCGCGCTCGTAGGGCCGGAAGCTGCTTTCGGGGATGGTCTTGGCGGCTTCGCCGAGCCATCGCTCGGGCTTGAAGTCGTTGCGGGTGGAGCCGAAGATCCTGGGGTGGCGCTGGATGGTGTATGCGCGGGGGGTTACGCATAGGCCGTCGATGGGGAGGGTGTCACCGTTGGGAAGGGTGAGCATGGTGTTTGATGCGGGTGGAGCGATGCGCGCGGTTGTGCCGGGTGGGTGGAGTCGTAGGGTCTCTTTGATCAGCGCATCGGTGTAGGGCAGACGGCTTAAGAGTACCCCAGCGTCGGTGCCTCGTAGCGCTTTCACGACGATAGATGGGTGAGTGTCGGAACCAAAGACGTTGTCAAGCTCTTCCTTGAGAGTTCGCGCAGCGAAGGGATGTGTATGTAACTCGTAGAAAGCCCATTGCAGAAGGATGGATGTTGTGTCATGGCCGGCGAAGAGGAAGCCGCGTAACGTATCGCTGGTTTGTTGGAGGATCTGGGGCGTGAGTCGGTCAATGCCGTGGAGGCTGAGAGTTGCGACGCTCTTGTTCTGCGTCTTCGTGTCGATGTCACCCGAAAGCAAAACCTTGTGCTGCTCTTTGATCTTGGCTTTGAGAATACGGTCCAGATGCTTGTCTTTCGCGCGGATCTCACGCTCGTTGGCAGAGAAGTAGCCGCGCCATCCTACTCCCCCGAAAGGTCGCTTGTTGAAGGCTTGCGAGAGGGCGCGGTACGTGAGGAGGACTTCGGATTGCTTCCCGTCGATTTGCGCATTGAGATCCATGTCGAAGGTTACTATTCCAATGATATCAAAGACAAGGTTCGTGGTGTAGGCGTCGAGACGAAATGTTTCGCCAGTCGCAGCCTTCTGTTCCATGAGCTCGATGAAAGTCTCGGATTTGTCCAGAATGACGTCGACCAAACCAAGGAGATGGCTAGGTTGGAAGCCCGGGCGTATGCGCTTGTACAACGCGTTCCATTCCTCTCCCTGTAGCTCATAGTCAGTCCCTGCACCTTCGCCTATAGCTCTACACCTGCTCACCCACTACTTACATCAGTAGTAACCAAAGACCTTGAACCAACCAGAGGTGCTATCTGCTGGATAGAAGGATGCTTGGGCATGCTAGTCCGGAACGCTTTATTCGGCTTGGTGACTTGTTCCGCGACATCGTTGTCCAGGATGAAGAGCACGGGGAACTTCTCAATCGGGCGGAAGTCGACGAGCAAAACCGGGGGAAATCCAAGCTTCTCAGCTTGTTCGTACAGCATCTCATCGAAGGCGCGTCGAGGATCGCCCTCAGCTGCAATCTTCTCAACCCATGGCCAATGGCCTCGGACGGGATCTGCTGGCTCGGGTTGTGGAAAATGCGAATACTGCTTGAGATCGAGGGGCTTTGCTGTGGTGAACTTTCGCACGAGGTATGTCAGGGCGAGCGGGATTACCGCAAGTAGTAGCAGCCTCCATCGGAACAGGTCATTCAATCGTTCGACGTTCGGCGACGAAAGCAAGTCCAGTAGCGCCATCGTTACTTCCAGAGAGATTGGGAGAGGTCGAAGAGATTGCCACAAAACTGAGGAATGCCCCTCATCTTGCATGCGACAAACATCGCGATGAGGCCACCGGTTCTACCGCGGTAAGCCATCGTGTCAGCGGCGCATTCTACCTGTTGCGTGCGCCATGGCGACGATGACAAGCTTTCGGAGTGTTGTCGGACATGGCAGTTGCATCGATGTGGCAGGTGATCATCTGATTAGATGCGATCAGATTAGATTAGACCGGGATCACCCGCAGCTGATTCGTTCACAGCTCCTCCACGCTGCAAGATGCGCAAAACTCTGCGCCTTGGCTGGGCGGACGACAAGCTTCGTTCAGCTAGTAAGAGTGGGATGTCGAGACTTTGCGCGATATCGTGACATGATGCCAAGATGAAGCAATCGGCGTGGAGATGGGTGTTGAGACATGAAGGTGAGTGAAGGTGTGGCGCAGACTTTGGTGGGGGAGGTAAGTGGGGCACGGTGCAAGTAGAACGCGTGCGCGTCATTCGGGTGTAGACTCTTTTGCTCTTCTACAGTATAGTATCTACGCCTACTCGAACACGTCGGTAGCGAACCTCTCATTCCTGAGCCCCTCGAACCACTCCCTCGCCTTCGCGTCATCCGCCTCCCGTCCCTCCTTCTCCTTCAACCGCTCCTTCGCGATCCGAATCAGCGTCTCCTGCACGCCGTCGCCCACGCCGCGCGAGCCACATACAAAGAGCTTCGCGCCCGCCTCGAACTGCTCGATGACGTCGGCGCGATCGTGGTAGACACGGTCTTGGACGTACTTGCAGCCGAGCGACTCGTCTGCCTTGCGCGAGAAGGCGAGGCGGAGTGAGACGGCACCCATGTCTTCCCAGCGCTTGAGGAGATCGGCATACATGAGGTCCGTGGACGGCGAGCGGCAGCCGTAGAAGAGGATGGCGGGCGCTAGCTTGCGGCCGGCAGCAATCTGGGCGGCGCGCTCTTGGATGAAGCCGCGGAAGGGGGCGATACCGGTGCCGGCGGCCATCATGATGACAGGGACGCTCTTGGAGTCCTTGGGCAGATGGAAGGCCTTATGCGAGGGGCGTACGCTGACGTGCAGCCTGTCGCCGGGCGCAAGGTTCGCGAGGTAGTTGGTAGCTACACCCACGTATTGGCCTTGACCGCTGAGGGCGGTACCCTTGACAACGGAGTATGTGAGGGTGACGTTGTTCGGGTTCCACAGAGGCGACGACGAGATGGAGTACTGGCGCACGCGCATCGGTGGCTGCATCTTGAGGAAGACGCCCAGTGGCAGCTTAGTCGAGGGGAAGCGCTCGAGCAGATCCAGGACCGACACACGTTTGGCGGTGATCTCGGAGCTGAAGTCTTCGTCCGCGAGACGTGCGAGCTCCTTCTTCTCGGCCTCGTCGCGTGTGGTTTCAACAAGCGCAAGCACATTACGCTTGCTGGCAGGTTGAGCGAGTTCTACGTACGCGCCAAGGACATCGATGGCACTGACGGGTGTATCTGTAGGAAGCGTGGTGGGGCCTGCTGAGGAGATTGTGAGCATCGAGTCCCAGCTTAACCCGAAGTGTCGCATCGCGCGTTGGATGTTCTCCTTGGGGTTCAAAGGCAGAATAGCCAGGTAGTCGCCCGCTGAGTAAGTCATGTCCGAGGGGAGGCTGATCTCGATGTGTCTCTTCTGCCCGGCATCTCCGCCGGAAAGGACTTCGATTTCTTCGACACGAGCCTCACGAACATCTTGACGTAGCGTAGATGATCTGGGGGCGGTGACTTCGACGTCAAGTGTTGTCTCTAACGAGCCTTCGCCATCGGCCTCTGATGATCCATACTTCTCGCGCATGGCAGGCCACAATACTTGGTCCTCCCAGGTCTCGAAGTCGGTAAAGATGTCTCCTGATGAAGCGTCGGTGCTACCCATCGAAACCATCTTAGTCGCGCCTCTTTCTTCGAGCGTAGCGTCCAGGTACTTGGGGATCTTGTGGAATGTCTTCGCCCAATCCTTATGGCCGCATCCGAAGACGGCATACGAGACATTCTCCAGCTCCTTGCCCTTCAGTGTACCGATCCAGTTGACAAAGTGCGCGGCGTTATCGGTAGGCGCGCCCTCGTAGGATGCGGTGATGATGACAATGGGCTTGTCGGTGGGGATGCTCTCGCGCACCGCATCCAGAGTGTCCACAACTTCCGCGTTGAAGCCATGGTTTGCGGCGTCGCCAGCAAGGCGGTTAGCAAGCGCTTCGCATGTTCCGGTGTTGGAGCCGTAGTAGATGGCCATAGGCTTGCCCTTGGTGGTCTTCTCTTTCCTGACAGCGGGTGCCCCATTCGCCGGAGGAGGGTCGTTGAGAGTAGCCGATGCCAGCGAGCGCTCGAGCGATGTCGCGGAGACTCCGTTGCGGAGATGCGCGCGCATGTAGAAGTCTTTGGGCTTGATCGTGAGCGTCTGCTTGATCTGGAGTTGGTACGACGCGTCTTCCATGGTGAAGTTGAAGTTCTGGAGAAGAATCGCAAGCACCAAAAGGGCCTCTTGCCAGGCGAATGGCCTTCCAATGCAGGCTCGCATGCCGTTGCCAAAGGGCTTCCAGCAGTTGGGGAACTCTTTGTTGCGTCGCTCAAACTCAGCATCAAGCATTCGTTCAGGTCGGAACTCTTCGGCGTCTTCACCATACGCGACCGGATCGCGGTGGACCATCGGGAACAACGCAATGAGAGGAACGCCCGCCTTGACTGCATACTTTCCTCCAATCGTAGTGTCTTCCTTGGCAGTCATACCAACCGAAGGTGCAGTAGGTTGCAGACGAAGAGCCTCGCGGAGCACGGCGTTCAAGTAGGGAAGCTTCGTCAAGTGATCGACAGTAATCGGGCCCTTTCCAATCACATCATCGACTTCCTGTTGCGCCTTCTCATACGCCTGAGGGTTCTTCAGAAGGTAGTAGAATGTGAACGACAGCAAGCCGGAGGTTGTCTCATGTCCAGCAATCAAGAAGGTGATCATGTTGTCAATGACATTCTCGTCCGTCATCTTTTTGCCAGTCTTGGAGTCGACACCGTTCAACATGCCGTTCAGAAGATCTTTCTTGTCGGTCGGGTTCTCCCTCCTGTTCTTGATGACGTCCATACTGGTCTTGCGGAGCAGTTCGATGTCTTTCCAGTACTTTTGCGACTCGGCGCCGTAGAACATCTGCGAGATGGGGTCTCGTCTTGCGCGGTCTCCGCTGGTCTTGAGGAAGTCCGCCATGGCATCAACGAATGGATGCATCTTTGCTTGGTAGTAGGAGTTGAAACGGTAGTCCATAGCGCAGAGGGCGATGGTGTCGAGAGTCAACCGGGTGAAGTCATCCGTAACGTGTATGGTGTGCTCAGGGCCGTGTCTTGCCCACTTCATGACGAGTTGGGACGCAATGTCGTGCATCTCGTTGAACATGTTGCGGATAGCGAGTGGGCCAAGTTGAGGGAGCAGGACGCGATGCGCAATACCCCAGTTCTCTTCTTGTGGTCCGTAGGATGTGAACAGACCATCGTGGACACCGTTGCGGACCTGTTCGAGTGATGCCGCTACGACCTTCGAAAACCGCTCTTCATCACAGATCTCGTCCATGTGAGCTTGGTTTGCGATAACGACACGCTCGCCGCCAATGTAGAACTTCCATATCGGGCCTGCACTCGTTAGTTCTCGGCTCGCAGATTCGCATCCAAACTCAGTCCATGTGCGGGAAGCAGATAGCAAGGCAGGTATGCACCAAGGGAACCACTAACCGTATTTCAGTGTGAGATTACACATGGACAGTACGGGATTTGTGGCATCAATGTCTGTGACGTTGCCAACGATGGGCAGGCCAGGAGGGCCGGGAATGGGTTCAAGTTCCGCCATGTTGGAAGCAAGAATAATAAAATGTAAAAGGTAAAAGTCCAAGGAATCAAAGTAAACGCTGGTTGTCAGTTGAAGATGTCGTGTTGACCGTTCGTCGCAGCCGGACAGCCCGCTCTATCTATAAAGTATCAGAAGAAATTCAATCATGCCACGTCGTTTGCATAATGACGCACTGAAACGAACTGGACTCTTTCGCGCGCTCCGAATGCTACCTCCTGGACGCGTTGGGACCACTTTCGCTGCTTGTCGAGCAAGATGCCTCGGTCGTCGTTGCGGAATGCGAGCACGCTGATTTGTCGGTTCCGTTTTGGGCAAGTCGCCGTGTCGGAGGTTTTCACGTCGGGGGCGGGTGAATTGCGTCGGCCGAGCTTGAGGCTGAGAAGCACATGCAAAGCCGCTGGATGCACGAGATGAGATCTTTATAGGCCTCGGACAAGATCTGGAGGATTGATGCGGTGCGAGAAGGTGCAGCTTGCGAATCTCGTTCTCGTTCTCGTTCATGTGCAAGGACTTGAGGACCGACTTGGCGTTGGGTTCGCGTTCATTGGCTTGCGGAGACAAAGCGGTGGGATGATGCGCGTGGACCAAAGTCATCCGCTGGCATTCCGGCGATCAGGGTCTACGAGGGGTGACTACAACTTCGCATTGAGGACTTCATTGATATCGTGAGGACGGTCTTGGGGTGGTAATCTTTCGTATCGAACATTCATCATAACTAGGTATCGTACAGCAAATAGAGCGGCGGAGGTTCTTGTACCACAAGACAACCTCACCGCATACTCATCCTCGAACCCTCAAAAAGCAAACACGCTATGCGATCTAGATAGTCGGCGCTTTTCCCGGAGTAAATGGTTCAAGTATCGTCATGTTGCGTTATGTTGAGGAAGGAAGCAGCTCTCCTGGACGATCGTCAATTACAAGCGCAACAGCAGCGCAGCGAAAGCCCCAAACGCCATTCCTGGTGTTGACAGCGACCACCTCCCAGCACCGGCCTGCATATTCTCGAACGGGCTACCGTTGCCGTTGGCCGGCGGAGGATCTGTCTCTTCCGACCCCGATGCCGACGATGTCTGCGTAAAGGAGGCGCCTGGTGTCCGCACCGGAGCGGAAGGCTGGGCAGAGGGGCTAGGCGACGAGATCGTGGACACGGGCGTGCCACCAGCCACAGTCGACGTGACGATGCTGCCGGTACTAATCTGCGTCGGGCCCATGACTATAGGCACGATTATCTGCAGCGTGTTGCCGTCGCCATCGGTCGAAGTTTTCGTTATGGTCGTGCTGATTGCGCTGGTCAAATCAGCGCCGGCGTCGTCATGTTCGTCGGTTTGGGTCGTGGTGGTGGGCTTGGGTGCGGCGGGCGCGGGCTTGGTTGTTGGGGCTGCGTGCGTGGGTTTCGGAGGGTCGGCTGCGGCGGTGCTCGACACAGCAGCGTAGGCGTCTTCCACCACCTCAGCTGGTATCGTGCAGCCGATGGCATCGCAGTAGAGTTCTAGCGGTCCGAGGACGAGTTCGATGTCCGATTCGTCGGCTTTGCATGAGGATACCGCGCACGCGACTGCGCTGGAGAGGTACGAGGTGCTGCTTTCGCTCGTCTGACATATGCCTGGGGCCACATCAGTCCGTGATACGGTGAAGTTTGATAGTGTTGAACTTACATTTCCTATAACTGCAGCCATCGTCTGTGTTCCCAAAGCAGTCCCGCCAACACTGGGGGAGACTCTGCAGCCACCAGTCGCGATGCGCAGCAACACCCAGCGCGAAGACCTGCGCAAACAACAGCCATATCCCAATAGACGCCCACATGATCATACAGTTCGTAACGAGCGACGGAGGTGAGTGTAGTGAGGCAAAGACAAGCTCAGGACTGCCGCCGCAGCCTTAAGGAGACGTCCATCCTTCTGCGCCTACTACCCTCGCGTCTGTACTCGGGGAAGTCGCATGGCGAGTGGCGTCTGCACCCTTTCCACATCACCGTCAGCCGGAGCCAACCAGTTGCGTGGCATGGATCGTCGCCGTCATCGTGTTTCCCCCGCTTGTGTTTCAGGTCGGGTGCACATCCAGGCGAGGGGGGAACTCTGCTCGCCTGGCTTCTCACTCTCGTCGCAGACACGCATTGCAACATCATGCCTTATGATCGATTATCACTATTCATGGGGTGTCACTGCCGTACGGCCTCTCAACACCCAATCTTTGCGGCGTTCTCGATTGCGACATGATGTGCGTCGAGGCTGACGGTGGCGACTTCTGCACCGTTGTTTTTACTCGTATCGACAACTCCAGCTGTCAATATTTCGATAAGGCGTCGTTGCGGTGGAGCTGGAGAGTTGATCACTTACCCCATAGTATTTAACCTCACGTACAGCAAGATGTCATACGGGAATACGACATCCCCGGCTATGCTACCGCTCAAAGCGTTGTCCCTGATGGCATTTGCGGTAGCTGAAGTCAAAAGTGGCCTCACGGACCTCCTGGTGTCCAGTCATTACACACGTCAATATTTTCTCCTGAAGGAACGATCGCGACGATTTCACCAGACTTGATACTTGCGACTTCAACCAGCGCTCCGATGGCTTTCATACAAATAAGGAGAAGAGGCACGTCTGCGGGTGTGTACTTCAAGTCGAGTAGCAGACATTGCTCATTCAGGAAAAAGCAGGCCTGACATGGCACTTTTTGTGTCGAAATCCATCGCGCCGTTTATGCGACAACGTCAAATACACTCCTGGGTTACTTCAATCGTGATAGCATTGCATCTTGTTGACTTTGGTATACCTGGCGCAATTCTTTGATTCAATATCGTTCTCATGTTACTAGGTTCGTAACTCTGAGCAATCCATTCAATACTACATTACCTCATCCTCTCGTCTTCAGCCTCCTCGTCACAAACTCCGGAGGCGGCTGTCTAACAGCCTTCTTAAACACCTCTTCCCACAAGTCATCAAGTCTACCCTTCATCTGCAGATACTCTTCCTGCCTCACCCAAACAGCATACTCAATCACCCTCAAAAACGTTCTTTCACCTCCCAGCAGAGCATGTCTACTCAGCTGCAGTGGCACCGCCCAATGTTCCAAATTCACCCAATCGTGAGCAAGGAACTTGTACGCCGTGTGCACCGCTATCGCAACAAGCGTTGCATCACTCATTTCTGGTCGGTAACATGATCTGGACGTGACATAGGCTATAGGGAGAGTGATAAGTTCACTTCCATCCTCACTTGAGATCGCGTATTCGTACTTACGCTCTTCTTCACGCTGGAACGTGGAAGAAGACGCTACACGATAGCGGAGCAGTAGGCATAAGGCGAGAGGGATGGTATCTGAACTAGCGTGATCAGCTTTGTCGAAGTCCATGTTGAGGAATTGGAGTAGGCCTTGGCACACGGTAGTCATGAATTGCGTGGGGCGTAGAGTGTCGCTGTTAGGGTTGATGTGTGCGAGCTCACCGTCACGCGTGGGAGGTGACTGGAGCGTAGACTCTACGACGTCGAGTGGGGCGTGTAGGATGAATGTGCTGAGACGAGCGAGGAAAGACGATGTGTAAGGCTGGGGTATGACGAGATAGTTGTCGATGGTGTCGTAAGACGCTCGTGAGGTCATGTCTATCCGGGCGCGGGTGTCTTGTTAGCAAAGGGTGTCAGCCACTACGTGCTTATTGGAAAGAGGACGAGGGTAGAATAAAACGCATTTCTTGAGGGCATACGCGACTCGTGTTGTGAAAGCAGCGTCGTGAATCTGCACTATGGCACTGAATACTATTGACTAAGGTGTATCAAGCCCGGTGGCTGTGACAATGTTCTCACAACACATCTTGGCTCTGTGCTGTCTCAATGTCGCACGCGGGAGCGCTTGCAAGACACCTAATCAAATTCAAATCATAATGAGATCGTCGCTACGTCCACTTTCGCTATCGAGAGTAGGTTCAAGCGGCCGTCAAAAGAAAACGTCATCCTGATCTTCAAGCAACGTCTCCCACACGATCTCGAACCTACCCACAAACTCCTTGAAGTCAGCCTCATGTACCCACGTCCTAAAGTCCAGGTCCTTCAAGAACGCGATCTCAGCGCTCTGAATATCTGCGTATTGTCTACCCATAACGTCGGCCCACGCCTTTGGCGACACCCTACTGTCACAAAGATTCCCATACGCAGTCTTGATGGCTGCAGCAAGTCTGAGACTCTCCTCGTGCGTCTGCGAGTGACATACCCCATCGCGCGTCAAGACCCTGAACTTGAGAAGCAGGAAGAGCGCACACGGAATGACGTCCTTACTCACCGCCCATCTTTGACTTCCATTTCTTAGCCAGTTTGACACGCGCGTACAAGTTCTGGTCATCAGGTAGCCGGGCTCGATGCGTAGATCGGATGGGTTGATAAGGGCGAGGAGTGCTCTGAGATCGGCTTCAGTCGCGGCGGACATGATGTTGTATAAGAGATCCGGGGGTACACTAGTGATGAAGCCTGCGAGTTTGGTCAAATCTTCGTCGAGGTAGTATTGCGTGATATCTGCGGTGGGCACACTGCCTGGATTTGTACGCGGGGTATACGGAGGCGAGGTCCGCATGGTTGACAATTTCTCAATATTCCAGTGGCCCGTCGCTATGTGATCAGATTGTACTAGGCGATCTATATTGTCTGGGGGGAAACGTTACGTGCGTTAAGCATTGACTACCTTACTTTAGTACTCTAGAAAGACCTTGTACGACCTGAGGTCATTGTACTGAATCGACTCGCGAATATGCACAGTGCAACCTAGACTCTTCTTTCTTCGAAAGAGACGGCGATAGTCATTAGCAGAATGGTCAAGCCAGATACCTATGCCTTTCTTGCTCCTTATCGCTCGCTGTAGTCCCGTGAAGGACGTCTTCGAGTTCACTATTCACCGGAATCGCTCGCCACTATGACATCGCTGGCGCATTGAAGTTACTCGGGGTCGTACCTTGGCCTGCAAAGTGCTGGATTGATGTATGGTTGTCGGTGCGCGTTCCTCGAAGATGGGGTGAAAGAGCTGTCTGCTTCGGGCTAGATCTCCCGGGGCTCCGCAGCTTCTTTCCCCGCATGCAGCACCTGCCCGTCCTCCACTCTCCAATGGCTGTCCCGCTGCCACCCGCTTCCAACCTCCACGCCATCCTCCTCGTCACCAAGTCGCGGTCGCTCGGCCCCCGTCTCGTCTTCCACTATCCACCGCTTTCGCCCTCGGCAGCCGCACTCGCCGCCGCGAAAGACCCGGCTTGGTTCAGGCACGACACGTCGACGGCCAGCGTCGACTCGCGCAGCTCCGATAGCGAATGGGACAGCAGCACCGACTCGGACGACGATAATGATATCGAGATAGGCAGTCGCACCAGCGGCGGTCGCGCATCGGGGAGGACCCTGACCGGCCGCGTGAGCGACAAGTCCAAACTGGGGTCGGGGCTATGGGGCAAGCAGGAGACAATCGACGAGGAGGATGCGGACGACGACAATGACCAGGACGGTAATGGACATCGGGGCAAGGGTGGAGATCACGACTGGGATACGGTGCTGGGCTTCAAGATGGATGCGCTGGAGAAGATGCTGAGCCCGAGCAAAGAATACAACAAGAGGCGCTTCGAGCTTGGCGTTGAGAGCATCGTCTTTCTCGGCGCGCCCATGTTTGTACGAGATGACGGGCTCTGGAAGAAGGCGAAGCGGAAAAAGAAGAAGCGCTCCGATCAACAGAAGCTTGAGGACGGCGATCTGGTGAGGAATCTCACGAGCGCAAGCGACGACGACGACGCGAACTCCCCCGAACCGTCGAACGAACCGGTCCCAGGATTCGAGCCAGGCTACGGCCACGACTCCATGTCGAGCGGACCGTCAGAGGCTGGATCAGATGCACGCAGCAACTCTACGAGTCTTGACATCAACAACCCGGACATGACCATGTTCAACGTCGTCTTCGTGCTGAACCCGCCTGCGCTGGAATACCAACAACGCGTCAAGGAGATGTACGAAAACGTCACGCGCAAGTATGCCAAAGCTCTCAAGTACGAGGAGGCGCGGTTCCAGTACGTGTGGAAGGAGTCTAAGCGCATCATCGACATCAAGCAGCGCGCCAAGGAGACGAACGAGTCGCTCACGGCGACATGGCGCAAAATTGTCAGCACGTCACCCCTCGCTAAGTCTATCGCTATCATGTTCGACGCAATCTCGCACGACAAGATAGCCCACATCCATTTCGATGCGACGTTCAACACATCCTTCCAGATCCCCCAGGCCGATTCCACTCCCTACCTCCCCACCGCCATCGAACCCCAGATGCCAGGTCTATGGCTCACGACCTCGAACGTCATACTTGAAGACGATGATGCGCCTATGACACAGCATGCCGCCTTGCTGCTTTTGGAGGACGCCGAAGTGCTGATCAAAGACCTGGGCGGTGATACAGGTGGCAACGCCGCAGCCATCGCATTCTACATACGCAACATCATACCCACCAAGTCGCTGCTGAAGATCTCGAAGAAGCATAACATATCCGCGCACGATATGGAATACATAGCGAGCCATCTTGTCTACTGGCGGCGGGCACGTCTCGTTGCTCCGCTATCACCACGCGACACGTATATTGTCAGTCCAAACGCCGACATGACTGTTCTCCCAGCTGCAATCTCAGTATATGCGCAGCGCTTCCCCACGTTGCCTACGCTGCCCAAAGTACTGAGCATGCTATCCGGTACACCACGGCCGTACAGGAACTTCATACCTACAGCCGAACATCGCGAAGCGTACATGGAGATTCTAGCGTGGCTCATGCGCGGCGGCTGGGTCACGCAGTTGCGCACATTCGCTTGGGTGCGTGTAACGCCTGAGATCAAAGCGCAAGTCGCAGCGGAGATGGAGCGAGAAGAGCGCATCAAGAAAGCTGAAGAGGCGCGCAGAGAGTTGATGAGCGACAATGACTCGGTGGCGGATAGTCTTCTCTCCTCCGACAAGCGAAGTAGCTTGCTCTCGCTAAATTCTGCGAGGACTTCATCGCCTTTGCGCCGCACGCGCAGAGATGCGGACGAGGAGATGGAGAGCAGCACGATACTGAGCCCACGGCTCGGATCGACCGCCATGTCGCGTAGCGTTTCTGCGCGCACGAGTTCGGACGCCGGGAGTACGAGCAGTCAACGCACGACTATTGCGCTCACTCCGTCGCAGAGGGCGGAGTCGCCATCGCATCTCGGGCTTCGAGATGTTAAGCCGCATCGCCCGTCGCCTCTCCATCTGAAGCCGACCTCCCCGTCTCCATCGCGCAACTCGATAGTCTCGCCCACATCTCCGGTAGAGAAGCTCGCCCCACCAGACCCATCGTCCTTCGCACCCACCACCATTCTATCGCCACAGAAAGCGTCATCGATAGAAGCGCGGTGGCTCGATAAGATCGCCCAGACATTCGAAGAGACGGCAATCATCTCGACGAATCCCAGTCCGCCGAAACACGCAGATGGCGCGCTGGGTGGCATCACCGGTAAAGAGCTGCGGGAGAGCTGGCCCATGCTGCTCAGGCATCTGGATGGTAAGCATGCGATCGAGGATGTGTCGGCTAGAGAGGGCATCAAGCGGAAGCGGGTCGCGGTGCTGTTCAATGCGGTCAAGGAGAGAGGCTGGCTGGTTATTGCGCGGCATTGGTGAGTTGGTGGTGATGTTTGATTCGATACCCCTGTGTTGGTTGGTTCTGAACCGTAGTTCTCTCAATCCACCTCATTTCACAGACAAGACCCAACACCCCAAGAGCTTACGTTGACGTGAGGCTGGTTGTTTTGCGTGTTTTTATCTTGATGTAGGCTGCAGGCTACCTCATTACAGAGAAAAGAGTGCACACCCTGGAGCCTACGTCGACGTTGGGTCATCTACTTTGCGTGACTTTAACTCGATGTAGGCTGCAGGCCTCTCTACTTTGTTCTATGTATGAGGCGCCTCGACCCCTCTAGTTCTTTCGTGCAACAAAATGCTCGCTTGAACCATAGTTCTCCGATTCATATCCACCGGTGTCATTAGTACTGCGCGAAATCCCATGGTTGAGCCTTAAGTATTCCTCTTCGGTATTGATAATCCTCAATACTCAACCATGGCTTGACTTTTCGTGGAATTTTCTGCTGCTATGCGAATACTTCCTATATAACGCATCTCTTCTCTCTCTTCTATCTTCTTTTTTTACCATCCTCAAAAGCAGTCTACTCCACAACAGCTTTCCGCACCACCACCAAGTCAAACCAAACTAAACTACCAAAATGCGTGGCCTCTTCATCGCCTTCCCCCTGGCCCTGGCCTCCGTTGCCTTCGCCGGCCCCACTTCGATCCCGACGCCTGCGGCGCCATCAACGCCTGACTTTACGGCTATGCCGCGCATGACCGCTGCCTCTGCCGCCTCTGCTCCTGCCCCGACAACCACCGCCGCCCCCGTCGTCACCGCAACGCACACGACGCTCATAACCATGGCGTCAGATCTCGAGCCCCGCAAGCACAAGCACAACCACCATCAGCATGACAAAGACCACTACGGCTACGGCGGCTGTTCCGAGTACTGGGACGGGCGGTTGATTACGAATTGTCCGAGTGTTATTGCTACTACGTAAGTTCTTCCCTATCTATCATCCAAGCCGAAATGGGTTTTGTTCTTTGGATTTCGAGACCAGGGAAGCTAATGAGAGGTGTGTAGGCTAGACTACCATGGCACGCATCCGCTTATCACGTTGGAGGGGGGCAGGCCTGAATCCTGATTGCGAGGGGAAGTATGGGGGGTATGAGAATTGGGATGGGCGGTATGGGGGGAAGAAGACTATGGTGTGATGGGCTGCTTCCGTGATTCCCTATGGATGCCAGTCGGTACTGTACTCGATGATGGGGTGTTTGGCGTTAGTTGCCAGGTTATTGGTTGTGTTGGGTTATTGTAGTCGCGTTATATCAATTTGACATCGCGATGTTGGTTGCTTCGCTTGATACTCACAACGATGTGTGTAATTGCTGATATTCCGTGACTGAACGCCACGATACGGCTCGTTGATACCCATCTTACGATGAGAGGCCGAGTATCCTATGCCTCCACAAGGTTCGCACCCGAAGTAAAAGTGCTGCCTGCCTGATATGGCGGTGTGATTGCATGCCACGGTCAGGCGACTCTTGACAATGTAGGACCTGTGGTCAACGATCGCGTGCTGGCTGGTTGCACAAAGATATTCCAGCGCCACTAGATGCGATCAAGGTATGCGCGATGTCCTGCGTGAATAAGCCGAACCCAGCAAACATGTCGAGGGAAGGTTTGGGTGGTAGGAGAGTGAAGAGCACTACACCCGTGGTAGCCAGCGCAAATTTGCCCGACTCCTTCAACACCAGTATTTGTGACTGGCCCGCTCGAGCACGTCGTGTAGGAAAGTGCTCGATTAGAAAATGCTGCAGTACCATTCGCCGTGAACTGAAATTTGGATACCCGGTACCAAGGAAACAGCAGGGCCACATCTTCCTACAAAATGACGACGTTCCCATCTCTTTCTTTTCTTAAGCACATCCCCTCACATCAAGTGTCTTTTGGTCACGATTCAAATCCCGACCATATCAAGTCCCAAATCAGCAACGACTTTTCTCAACACCATGAAGCTCACCACCATCCTGGCTGCAGTCGCTGGCCTCTTCGCCACTTCCGCTGTCGCACACGAGCAATGGGTCTACAACGACCACCGCAGGCCTCGTGCGCAAGGCGCAGTTCCGAAAATAGGTATGTATCTTGTGTCGATAGCACGAGCTACCATCGCGGCTCCGCAACCTATTATGCTAACCCCCCTCCCAACAGCGGACGACTACGTCCCAACAGCAGAGGACAAGTCACTTTGCGCACGCTGGGACGGACCCCGCTGCCTCGACGACGAGGAAGGCCCCAACATCTTCGACGAGGAAGAGCGTGAACGCCAGGAACTTCAAAGCCCTGAGGAGAAGCGGGAGGAGGCCCTCCAAGAGCTGAAGAAGATCGAGAAGATCTGGGAGGGATACCACGCGGAGATGCGGAATCTCAAGATGATGGAGAAGATCTACGAGGGGTTTGACAAACAGTTGGATCACCTTGAGAAGGTGGCGAAGCTTAAGTTCGGCAAGGACGCAAAGGCTTCTGAGGTTGAGGATGGGGGTGAGGGTGCGGAATAGATTTCGTAGATTGGGACGACTGGGAGGATTATGATCTCTTGAGATACGCGTTGGAGATGGATTGTGGGATGGGCTGGAGAGCCGAACTGCGCACGCGTACACGTTACCTAAGTATCCTTCTCGGTAGTGACGTAGACATAGCAGGGTCGAAATTTACCGTCGCACAATGAATTGAACTTGATCACGATAGTTTGGATACAGAATGCAAGTGTGGTGCAGAGGTCGTGATGTCGGCCTGCCCTGCAGCGCGATGCACAAGGCACGTCATCCCGAGGTTGCAGCACTGGCCACCGAACGAGGCCGATCGCGCTAAGTTTATCCAGCCCTCACTCAGCATCACAGTCACCACCATACTTCCCCACGACCATACAGCCCACCCACTACCCCACGGATCCCCGAGATCTATTCAATCAAGGAATTCAGCAACTTCCCGACCGCTATGAGCAACTTTGGAGGCGCCGGACTTGGGCAAAAGGTCCAGAAGCCGAATCCGTGAGTTCTTCCCTCTATGCGCATTTCTCGTCTCGACCCTTGCGTACTCAGACAACATGGCTGCCTCTTCCCATCTTGCACATCCTTGTGCTAACAATTGTTTCACTTCAGGCCAGAGCGCGGCTCATTCCCTCTCGACCACGACGGTACGCTTCCCGAACTTTGACTTTTACTTCCGCATCATACCGTATCGACCTAGCCATCTCGACGCCACGCCGCTATTGCTATCCATACGCATAGACCGCTTACACTACATCACAGGGGAATGCAAGGACATCATGCTCTCGTATCTCCGATGCATCAAGTCGCATCGCGGCACCAATGACCCCGAATGCCGCGGCCTCTCCAAGTCATACCTCTCTTGTCGCATGGATCGGTACGTACCATTTCCTAGATTACTTCGATCAGCCATTGCTGTACCGTCATACAAACATACTGCGCCGCCTATCGTCCCATTCGCTGATATGCCATTCTGTCATTCCATTTCGGCAGCATCTGCCGAGTCGCGCATCCGTCCTCTTGCTCTTATTATTTCCCATGCATGATGAGCATATCGCTGACCATTATCACCGCATTAGAAATCTGATGGCCCCGGATTCGTTCAAGAACCTCGGCTTCGGCGAAGACAGCGACGGCCCCAACGCGGCTACCACAGCTGCAAATGCATCTCAGTCACCGCACCCCAACGGCCAAAACAAACCTCGCGGAGCCTAGAATACTGAGTTGTTATTCGTGTGAAGGATGCGGTCCTCGTGATCAGTCGTTTGGCAGCATCCGAAGAACGTGGCCTCACACAGATCCCTCGGGATACGTCTCCACTCTTCTTTCCGAAAACCTTCGACGTGCCAAATGACACACATGCGCATGAGTGAGCACGCCCCATGCGCGCCCTGCAGCGAGACTGCAGATTCGACAGGTGACATCGAGAGGATGCCCTGGACCAGAACGGCAAAGCACATAGTGAGACAAGGGGATGGTCGGATCGGCGGCATCGGCATTGGCATCCATCTCCGCGAAAGGCACAAATACAAGCAACTTGGACACAACAAGGAAAGCCCATGACAGCTTGGCAGATGTTGTAAACACCGAGGATACTGGTGATACCCGGGCGCGCCACAACAGATCCGATGAAAGACAAGGCAGCGCAGATAGCACTGCAGGTCTATCTGAATCACATCGTTCTTTGTAGAACCTCGATAAGATAGCGGCGCAAATACACCTTGTTCACCGCTACACATCCCCATCGATCACCATCCCTCGTCATCCTGCAGTGGCAACCGTCAGACCCGATCTTCAACCGAGACCTGCAAGTCATCCCCCGCAAACCTAGATCTAGGAAACGGCACTGCTCTGCAGATCGGGGGGTGTAACGGTCGTACAGCCGGCTAGCTGACACTGCCGATGGGGGCACGATGACTTACTCAACGCCCATCTTCCCTGCTGAACAGTCCGGCTATCTGAACATGTGCGATGCGCATCTTTGGTAGCGCCATGAACATTTTGTTTTCGCGCTACTGCTGTTTCCGCCGCTGAAACAGTGTGGTTGTGTCTACGGGGGGGTTCGTGTTGTGACGTCGGTGGCAGATGGGCTTTTCAGTGTCCTGTGGGAGGGCGTGAGAGACGGGCGAGTGCGGGTTTGGCGTTGCGCAAGGCACCGTGTACATTTTGCGACGAGAGAATTACGGGTTGAATCCAGATGAAAAAGCGTCGGTGTCCTTTGCTGAACCTGATCCGCATGCATGCGCAGTGTTATGCCAGCTATACCGAACATGCGCACTAGCAACTACAACGGCATAACTGTGCATGCTATCATACTATAATGTACCTCGCTATAGCACTCTCATAACACAGCTATCCACACTAGCGTGCGTACGTACGCATGTTGCACAACAGATGTCAGTACCGATCCCAACACCCCAAGCCCACCTGCCGACTCCCTTGCAATGTCACAACCAAAACCCCCTCAACACCGATCGTGCCCCCCCATCCCCTCTCCTTGTTCCGTCAAACGTTAGAGAAGTGGCTATACCCCTTGTAGACGCAATGCCATCGTGTAGCAATATCGCGACAAGGTCCCCCTTCGCCGGTTGATTCCATTCCATTCCATTCCACGTCCTTGCTTTACCCCAACCCTACCCCCAGTAGCAACGGCTTTTGTCTCTTCTTGCAGAACCCTTCGCCGCTCGCGTATACAGTACGGTTACCTGCACATTGCGCATATTCCATTCGCCATGGACACGGACCCCCTCGATTGGATAGCACTGCATCGTGAGTGAAGGACGTAGTAAGGACGTACGCAGCTGATTGGCTGCGGGACCCGAGGCCGTTTTGCAGACCGATCGTAGCGTGCTTATAGCATGGGTAGCATGGGGGGTGATCTGCCGGCAGGAATGGCGGGGACGCAGGACGGGGTATATGGGAGAGATGATATAGGTGTTTCGTGTCGGGACGGACTGCATGGCATGGGGTTTGTGATGAGGTGATTGCGAGGGAGGGTTTGGTTGGTGGGAATGTCAGCCGGGATATTGACGTATTTTCTTTCTTGTTCTTACGGGATGAGATGGATGGGATGCATCGTGATCCGTCGTTTCATCCGAACAACCACGTCCGCATCAAACGTATAGGAATGCGCAATCAAAACCTCTCCCATCCCCGTCCAAGTGATCCCGACCCAATCAACTAACCTAACCAACCAACCAACCAAGCCAGGTCATTGTTCTTCTTCTCGTCACCTGCATGTACTACTTACTCACTACCCATACACACCCATACATATCTGCATTCCCCATGCTCCACCGGTCACGACTCACCCCACCACCCGAAACAACCAAACACCCGGTCTCACCATCCGGAGCCGTTCTTCGGACTTGTTCTTTGCAAATTGCTTTTTTCTCTCTATGCCTTCGTTAGCCGTTGAGATGCGGGCGGGCTAGATTTGCTTTTTTCTCAATTTCCCATAAGCCCTAGATACGGTATTGTTGTACGAGATCCAGCGCTACTACATATGGCGCCGACGCCACAGCTTAGCTGACCAAGTAGTCCGTGTATCACAGTCTTTGCGCAATCTTGGAGATTGCGTGAAGGCGGCGGCAATGGCGGATCGTTCGTATCTAAGACTTGTGAATGCTATGAGGCTGAGACACGGGAGAGGCGTGGTAGAGACGCAGGAATGCGGGATGTTGCTTTTGTGGACCTTTTCGTCCTGCACACTGGCTGCCTGACGGGAGGACTGTGGCGGTCGCCTCCAGCGCCGGATGGACAGGGTGAGCCGCGGCTCGACCAACTTCACCTCACTTGTCAAGGCATGAAAGACGGGGGTTATTGATGTAGATGAAATTGTATCTGGGACCAATCGGCCCATGTCAGAGCCCATGAACTGAAAGGCAGAACGCGCAGTAGCAAGAATTCCCATAGGCCCATCGTAACCATAGCAAGCGTTATCCGAACGTCTTCTGCATCTATCATTCTCTTCCCACCAACATAAGTGCTGACACCATAGAACGCCAACAATCCGAAACGCGCCGACCATGCTTACATGTGCCTCCCATAAACAAAACCGTCATTAAAGAAGACAAGAGTGGTGATGTGCAAAACTGCAGGTAAACAACCGTGACACGCCACATACATGCGAGAAAGATGTAAATAGATGAAGGAAAGCGAGTCGCAGAGCTGCCAGAAGGAGAGACCGCCGTGTACGGAGAGTGTCGAATACCGAAGCGCCGAAGACCTTCGTGCTCCGGTTGGTAGGCTAAGCTCGGGTGATGAGGAGCGGGAAACCAGGGTGATGATGTGCCACGGAGGGGTAGAACATATTATGCAACGAAATGGGAAGTGCTTTGATGCAGGCGAGAGCTTCATCCGTCCTTGGCCAGCAGAGACGGTACGCGCGCGGGCGACGACATGCCGAGGAACGGTCGACCGATGTGAGGTGTCTTTAGCCTCATTGTAGCAGCTCTAGCGTATGCATCAAGCAGGATGCAGGAACGGGTGCGGGGTATCGCGGGGTATCATAGTGAAGGAATCGACAACGAGATGGAAAGGCCGGAAGAACAGAGACAGCTAGTAGGCTTTGGATCAGTTCATGTCCATGCCGTACTCATCCTCCTCTTTGAGACTGGACCAGTACTGCTGCTGGTTCGATCCAGATCCGCTACCGGTACTCTGCATGCCTGGGCTAAGACTCTGTGGAGATGCGCCGCTGATAGGTTCACCGGCCAAGTTGGTGTGCTTGGGCACTCGGAGTCCGGAGCCAGGGCCTCGCGAGTATCGGAAGGTACCCGAGCCGTTCTTCTCAAGAGCCTCGAGGATCTCGGTCTTCATGCGCTTCTCGTCTTCAGTCTGTTCGGTGACCCACTCCTCGCCAGTGGCTTGTTGAAGTCGTGCAGCTAGCTCGTCACACTCTTGAAGCTTCTTGGACAGCATCCACATGAGATCGCGAGTCCAGCTGACAGCACCGTTGAGAATGTCACCCTTGTTCGGGCCCTTGTCCTTCTCCTCGATGGGCAATCCCTGTGTAATGTTACCAGCGGCCCGCCTTCCATTGCCACCAGCGAGAAGTGACGTTGCTTGTGGAGGCGACATGCCGGTGGCGCCCATGGTAGGTGACAAGGGGCCATTGTTGTTGATGTGCTTGCGGATCTTCTCGTCCTCGAGGCGATGCTGAGGTACAAGACGAGACAAGTCGTGAATGCGCTCGTTGATGTTGTCCCGTCGGCGACGCTCGACCAAGTTGTGAGACTCCCGACGCCGGCGCTTCTTAGCGTCTGCGTTCTGGCCAATATCGACCTTGGCGGGTAGTGAGTTGTGCTTGCCGGAATGCAGGACATCGGTGATCTGCTGGTGGTGCATGGTACCCTGGTGGGGTGACGCGGTGGGCGAGTCAATCCATGAGTGCGCACTTCCGGGAGTGCCGTCCCACTGGCCAGACACGCTCTTTTGATGGCGGTGCATGTTGGTCATGATTGGCTGAGTAAAGTTACCAGAGTCTGGCGTGCCGAGGTGGAGACCAGCCATGGCAGGGGTCTTTGGTGACATGGGAGCACGGCTGTCAGAACCAGTCCGGCTCATGGTGATACGCTGGCGCATGGATCCACTGGGCATGCTGCCAGGGAAGTTCATCCTCTGTGGTACTGATTGGTACTGGTTGAAGTCGAAGTTGCCAGGGTGGTTGAAAGGGCTGTGGATAGGCAGGTCGTCTGGGGTGTTTGAGTAGACCTGGTTCATATTTGGGTTGTTGGTGTGACTGTGGTAGTAGTCTTGCTGGCCAGCCTGCTCTTGGGCAAAGTTGTTGAAGGCTGGTTGTTGTTCGAAAGTGCCAAGTGACTCGGCAAGTTCGTCGTCAGCAATCCCTGCTCCGCCCTGCATGTAGCTGTTGCCGGCGAAGTGGTTGCCCATCATGCTCCCGCTCATGTTGAGCTCAGAGGGGTTGATGCCATTGGCATTCTCGTGCCCAGCGAACTGAGCGTTAGCGTATTGGTGGTTCATGTCAAGGCCGTTGTGACCGAGGAAGCGTTGGTTGAAAGACATCTCGTCGACTTCTTCTTTGATGTATGGTTGAGGTGATCCTGTGCCAGTCATGTTGAAGATATCAGCGTCTAGCACGTCGTCAGAGGGAGAGTCGAAGCCAAGGTCCAGCCTCGCAATCGGCTTTTGAGGAGAGTAGGAAGAGGGAGGAGTGAAGAGAGCGTCCGCTTGAGGGACAGTCAGTATGGTCTCGTAGTACATGATAGAAATTGACGTTGGAAATGACGGAAGAGGAAGTGCGGGGAAGGGGAGGAGAGAGGAGAGTCTGATATAGGAAATGGAAGCACTCTAGCGCCGTTCTCATGACGGTGCAGAGTGGGGGACGTCACAAAGGCGTACTTACTAGGCTTTGGCATTACTGTGGGTTGCAGTATTCCAGGAATGTGGATGTGTATGATCTGAAACGATCTGTCGTCGATCTAAGCAAGTGACTAAGGATCGCGCTCGCAGCTTGCAGGATGATTGCAGCACGAGGCGGTCTGTGTCGCTATAAGGACCCTGGCAGATGCTTGCTATCTGGTGTGCACAAGGACAGTGCGAGCAAGCTGAGAGGCCTGGCTAGTGACGCCTGATAGGGACGAGCAAGCCTCTGATCTGGGGCAGAGGAGGCTAGTGTTTGTCTGCGCAGAAGACGTTAGTGCCATGTTCTGTATGCAAGAGTTGTCGTTCTGGGAAGTATGGCTCACCGGTTCGGGTCTGCTGGCGTGGAGGTGGTTGTGGGGGAGTGAGGGAACTCGGAGCTGTGTTCCGGGATCGAACTGAGAGCATATGTCAGCGCACAGTCCAGCAGTCTGAAGTGTTGGGCGGTTGAAGGGTTGGTTGCATGAGTGTGGCGCACAGCGAGGTAACCCGCGAGGCGAGCGACGGCGGACGACAGCCGTGCAGTAGCCCGGCGCTGTGGGGATGGTGGTACAGGGGACAAAAGCAGCGAAACCGTCACACACGGCCGCGGTATGGCTGGCGTGGTCTTGACGACGCAGGCCGAAGCGAGGTGCGGTGGAGTGGGAGAGGCGGTGGTAAAGGAAAGAGCAGCCGGACGTTGACTCACCTCGGAACTGAAGGAAGGCGCAATGGGATGCACCTGCAACACTCGGTCTCTCGGTCGCGGAGAGAAGGAGTGAGGTCGCTCCGACGGATAGCTGCGGCGGTTCACGGGCAGCAAACTTGGTCGTCGAGGGTGGTGGTGGAGGTCGTGGTCTGGATGCAGCGGCGTGGGATGGGACAAAGAGGTTTGCCTTGGTGGTCGAGGGCGGCAGCAATGGAGAGGTGAGGTGCTGGTCGAGTGGCAACTATGTCGTCTTGCAGTAAGAGGCCTGGTGCGACGGGCGTGGTGGTGGGTAAAATAGCGGAGGTGGGATATGGAGAAGGAAGTCGGGGGATATGGCGGGGAGGGATCAAGGGTGGGATGTGCCTGGTCGTGGTGGAGCAGAGCGTGGTAGGCGGGCTGCCGTGCGTTTGTTTGGCAACAGTCTGCGGCACAGGCTGAGGATATTGCGCTGGCTGCAGCGGCTCTCTCTCTCTTGAGCGACGACGGGGCAGCTGAAGCGAGGCGTCGGTGTGGGAGGGCCCTAAGCCGGAAGGCGGTCAGAGAGGTGGTGGTGCTAGTGCGCGCGCCAAGCGGCTATGGGCAATGGCGAATCAGCCTGTTTGACGCGGATCGCAGCCAGCGAGGGCGAGGGCTTGGGAACGGCAGAGAGTAGCACGGCGCGCCGAGACGATGCCGCTGCGGTGGTGCGTAAGATGGGGATGACGTGCGGCGGCGTACAGAGATAGGCGTACGGAATAGGCGTACGGAGATGAGGGCGTCGTGGAGAGGTGGAGGGAAGCTCGGCCCGCGGTGGTCCGCAGATATAGTGATGAGTACTCCACAGGTAGACATACACTGAGTATGTCGTGAGAGGGAAATTATTGGACAGGTAGAGACGCGGCACGGCCGCATAATATACACCTCGCTGCTCTGGCGGCTCTTCGCCATCTCTCACCCGCCTTACGCTGAGTGTGGCTCTGCCTGTTGCCCACCCCGGTCCTGCGCCCACCCCGGCAGCAAGGTGTGGCCTCTTTTGGTCACGAACGAGGTAATCTTGTCTCAGCTACCCGGTTTCTACGCAGCGCTGGGTGAGGGCGCGCAATGTGACTCACTAAAGGGCTTCGGGCTCCTGTCAAGCGTCATCCATTGTCGACAGTCCAGGGCAGCCATGGCCGACCTGGCCGAGAGTGTGTGTGGTTCTCCAGGCCATGGTCCTTGATGCTTGCTAGGCTCATGGCAGCGGGAGACGATCTCGCGCTAGTCGCTAGAGCACCGAGGCGACGCTAGACTCTCCATGCCCTTCACTTTCACCCTCCACCACGACGACTAGGCGGATCGCATACGACACGCCGGAGAGTTCCTTCCTGCTCTGCGTCCCCCGCCGCCCAATCACACGCGCCGCAGCCGCCCCCCGGTCCTTCGCTCCTTCCGCTACACCTTCGCACCCTCTGCGGCCTCGTCACAAGCCTCGCCCATCCGTCGTCCCATCTGAGACGCCTGTCTGACATCTGCCATTGGCCGTCTGCCTCCTACACCGCAGGTCGATCATCTGCACGAAATCCTCCGGTCCGTCTTCGCAGTAGCAGCAGTGGCACCGAATCGAACAAACCGCTGCTGTGCCCTCCCACGACGCGCCCAAGCCACTCACCGCAGCGGGGCCCAGGCAGCTACACATACACCAGCCAGGGTCGACGGCCGCTATCTGCTAGCCGTACCAAGACTCGCACCTCCACGGCTCTTTGTGTCGCCTGCTGCGGCTTCGACCAAAGCTTCTCCCGACTAACGCCCAGACGATACTCTCCCTCACACCTGGGCATACTGCGATCCGCTAGCACCTCGTGTTCACCTCCAACATGGCCTCCGCTTCCTTCCGCGACTCGATGAACTCGCTCGGCTGGAGCAGGAGAGAGGCAGACGCGCCCATCAACACCGCGCCGCCCTCTTTCCTGGGCCGCATCCAGAACCTGAATCCCTTCGGCGAGGGAGGCTATGTCCGACTCCCCATAACAGAGGGCAACCCTGGCGCCCCTCTCCCAGCGCCTACCCGCAGAGAGGAGGAAGAGGGGTGGTTTGCGCGTAAGTCTACGCCTTCCATTGCATCCTGTGGCGAAACACGTCCACCTTCCTTACGCGTCTCTCTCGCTCCCCATCTCCACTTTATCTGAGATATACCCTACTGCTACGACCCCTCCCACTATAGCTGTGGCGCGTGATGTCATCAGACGACAACGGTCGGGGCTAGTTTCACCTGCACCGCCATGGTTCTTTGTCTTCCTTCCATGTTTTGTCAGATGGCATTCTTGAAAT
Organism: Alternaria viburni; assembly: GCF_023758015.1. Lineage (NCBI taxonomy): Eukaryota > Fungi > Ascomycota > Dothideomycetes > Pleosporales > Pleosporaceae > Alternaria > Alternaria viburni. The sequence goes on from NW_026055809.1 coordinate 29,679, forward strand.
GCGCATCCCTCTAGTTGGGGAGATGTCCATAAATCCACAGGCATCAACGTGTCATCTGCCTGCGAACCGTACCCGGCCGCGCGACGACCGACAATGTGACAGAAGGGAGTTCCTGCGTTACCACTTCGGATGCAGGACCCTCGCATTGCACACACCTTTGACTCATGTTTACGTCCGCTAACCCATACCTGCAGTGAGTCGGTGGGACCGATTGCTCGTGTTTGGTGGACTGCTCATTGCTGCCTTGGCAATGTTTGCTACTTGTATTGGCCTGATGTTCACGCCTGTCTTTCTGCTCAGGCCGCGCAAGTTTGCCATTTTGTAAGTCCTCAGCTCTCCTGTTGCCTCGTATCCAGCCAAAGGCGCCCTGCATGCAGCCTTCTCGCCAGTGGTGAGATCATACAAGGCGGATAGGCAGTGACACATACTGCATACGTCCTTCGGCACGGCTATGCGAACTCATGCAATCTGCAATGTCAAGGATCGCATCTTCCGCTCACCGACTGCGGACGTTAGCCTGCACGAATCCAGTCGCTTGACTCTCTAGCCACCAGAGATCGGCGCTGGACCCTCTGTAGCGATCATGCGGGTCCAAGGTTCGGCGCGCTGCAGGGTGCAGACAACCTTCACCTAGTCCAGACTCTGCCACGCCAAGTCGTATGCACATCACCTGAAGAACGTTAGCGCTAACATCCATGGCCTGATTGCAGATGGTCCATGGGAAGCGTTCTCTTTTTGGCAGCTTGGGGTGTCCTCATGGGCCCTATGCAATACGGTAAGCAGCCTCATTATCCGAGCCCACCACTACCGTCGCTGACAAAATATCAGTTCAGCACCTCATTTCTGGTCCGAGGCTTCCGTTCACTGCTGCTTACTTCGGCAGCATCGCCCTCACACTCTTCTTCTCTCTAGGTGTAAGTTCAAGTTCCTACCCCAGTACATTAATCCCTGCTACATGTCGACCCTTGTTCATGGCTGCCCGAGAGCGAGCCCCCACGCCTCCCTTATCGATTATCGTCCCCATAGTTTGTGTTTACTGACACTGTCCGCGTGACTAGCTCCACAGCACCATCTTGACCTTCGTTGCGGCTATCGCCCAACTAGTATGTCTATTATGGTACATCGTCTCGTATTTCCCAATGGGCTCCACGGGTCTGCGGTTTGCAGGACGCTTTGGCGCGAACCGTGTGACAGCTTGGATGAACGACTGAGTTCATTGATCTGTGCATTACGAATGCTGTCTTGGCCATCGTGGCTATGTTGTTCTGTACATACAAGTAGGTCGACGCAACGCGCGTCAAGAATATCATCATCATGTCTGCCAGAGCAGTATATTGCCTCGACGCGAAAAAGACTCATCTACCAGGATGCATCCGATATGCTTCTTCTAAGCCCATCACGTTGCGTAGTCACGCACGCGTTGCTCTCTCCACGCCTCCCACTCGCGCTCTCTGATTGATCGGTCGGCTCGCAAAGATGTGCCACACCAAACGTCGCGAGCTTCAGAACTGGGCATAGACTGCGCAGCTAGTGCGGCGTTCAAGCAGCGTTTCATCGTTTCATACACTAGCTACAGGCCTATCGCCACATGTGCATTTCCAAGCCGACTTTCCGACATGTTGTTGACTCCACCAAACCTGTTCAATATACTTGATACTTGCAGTTCCGCCTCCCGAGCCAGACGTGTGAGGGAGTGACTGACTTGACTGGAGGTCGTGGTGTCTCACATGGGCCGCCTACCAGAATGCGTTAAATCAGCCCCTCGGATGTAAATGTTGATCATGCACTGTATCCAACCTCGTGGCGAAGTTCACTACAAACGCCAGCCCAGCCTTAGCCTTCCCAGCACAGGATTGTTAAATCCGACTGGCTCTATCCTTGACTACGCCAGTTCGTACGAGTCGTAAGTTCGCACCGATCAGCAACAAGGTCGGATCGGCGCTGCGAACGGAAGGGAAGTTACTGCGTGGGTGTGTACGTCAAAAGGCAGGCGCAGAGTGTCGATCGAAGATCAACCCCAAAGAACAGGGTCCATCCCGAGGATGCGCCGTCCGTTTGCAAGCTCGCCAAGCGTGCAGACAGAAAGGCGCACGCTGCGAACGGCTCTGACACCATCTTGCGCGTTACTAACTAGTTGGGTTGTTGTTGCATCGCGCCATCACAGTTAGAAAGCAGCATAGTCATAGTGGCTGCGCACTGGTTTAGGTTTAGACAGAAAGCAGGTTGGTTGCGTATTTGACACCGCCTACGCCTCTCCTGCGTACATGACTTATTCCCAACTCCCTTGTTGCGCGGTTTACGTTCGTTCGCGCGATACGCGATATGTTCGCATGCTGCAAATCATGCAATCATGCTGCAATCACCCGACTGAACAGCCCTAGTCCTGGTTTTACTCCGAGAACACTACCAGACCTTGGAACTGTAAATGCAAGGAGAGATGATGCGAAAGCGAGGCAAGTTTAACGAAGCGATAGTGATCCAGGGTTCATCCTAGCGGGACAAGTCTAGATGGGATGACTGACTGTCTTTGATGAAGAGGAAAGAAAAAAAGGCCTCGTGATCTACATACCTGCACGACAGAAATACACCCGAGTTTTGGGCGCGGGCTGTTCTATCGCGATCAAGGGAAGAGTCGTAGTGGTGTAGTGGCATGGCCTTCTCTAGACTGGGAGGAGGGCGACCATCGTACAGGGATAGGGATACCCCGCATCGCCTGCATTGCGCATGCAAGCATGGGCGCTTACGCACCTCCGTCTGCACGCCAACCGCCACAACAACGTGCAACAGGGTCGGGTCGTTTGCTCTCAAAGCACGGTATGCAGGTCGCAGCGCTGGTGGCCGCTGGGCGCATTACTTGCAAAATAGGAAAGCGACTAAGGCGTGGGCCTAGATAGATGGTGTACCAAGGTTATTGCGCGAGGCGGGCGAGGCGGTCAAGATTGCGACTAACAGAGGCATGGGCATGAACAGATGGGGGCCACCACTACTGTCTTTATTGGGCGCGAATCGCGGTTCCGATTCTGCACCTGGACGTACTATGAAAGACTAGCCTGTGGTGTCGTTGACAAAGGAAGAAGCAAAAGTTTGGTTCGCGATGAATGAGCGGTCAGAGAGGTGTGTGTGTGAGATGAGAGGAGCCCGTGAGGGTAATGACGACATGATTTCCGCTCTGGCTCCGAAAGTTTACAGCAGCAAGCTATTATGGTGATATCAAGGGCTGGGCCTGGAATGGGTAAAGTAAGATTTCGGTATTGGGTGCCGAGGGAGGTGTGCGGTTTCTATTGTTCAATCTGAGAGACGTCTGATATCTTGATTTTAGTTGATATCAGGTGCGGTTGGGTTTGAGGATTCGGAGGTGGGCTCCGTTGATCATTCGGGCCTTTTGTGGCGCAGATCGCGTTTGGCATCGTGAGGCGAGATGGGCGAGTGTGGCTTTGGTTTGCTGTGTGCGTATGGACGCATGGTTTTGGATGTTGTAAGAGTGTAATCATGCGATAGACGCGTAACAGCAGCGAAGAAGGTGCTTACCTTTGCTGATGCCGATAGGCGCGGAGTCGCTTCGCCTTGTCGGACAAGACTCGCTTCACCTTGGTGAGATTACGCATTGGGACTGTCAATACTCGAGCGTCCTTCCCCATGCTGCTGCTTTGGGTGTTTGCTAGCGAAGTATGCTGAGGAAGGTCTCGCCACGTTCAGTAATCTATCAGCGCTGTCTGAATGAGGACGATCATACTTGCTGCGAGTTCAGCTATACTGCGACACGCGAGTTTGCGTCGTCTCTCGTTTCGAAATCGCATAGGTAGTATCTGCGAGATCAGATGTGTGTTACGACGGGTAAGGCTGGCATTTCAGCTTTCGATCGCCATCGTCGTGCCGCGCATAGGCGAGGTCCGTTCGCGGGACTGATGTCGTACGAGACCTCGCCGGTATAGGGCTGACAGCGGATTTATTGTGGCGTTGACGTTTCTGGGCTGGACGTCTGAGAAGAGCTGGAGAAGGAGTGGGATGGATGGAACGGGAAGGATCGAGGTGTTGAGGGTGTGAGGGGCAGTTGGTGGCCTTGTTTTGGAGTGCTGAGATGTGGAGGATGCGGAAAGGTATGCGACGATATTTTATGACTGAGGCTGACTGAGTGAGGTTGCGCGGCGTGTCTCTGGTAATGAGGTTATTGAGTATCAGGACATGACACGTGGTAATGCAGTGGGTTCACGGTCGCGACAACTACAGCACGTTAAGTCTTGCACGCGCGCACATGGCCTTTCGAAATAGATGCGTTGCCTTGATGCAACTTCAATATTATAAACGATGGTATCTACGAGAAACGCGCATGAGCCTGGCAACGCGCTTCCTGCGTAGTCACGAAGTAGAAAGTATACGCCTTTGGTGTTGAGCACAACTCCAAATCACGACTCGGGCTTCTTCATCCACCCAACGACTCTCACTCGTACATCCAGAAATGCTGACTACTTTCTTACTCGAGCCTTTACAATCATACCCACAGCTCCACTGCCACATACTAGCAGCGAATCGGCGTGGCATGAAGTCCGCTCTTTCCCGGCGTCGCAAGTCCGTGGAGCTACCCCTCTTCGACCCTCATCGGCAGTTGCGCATCTTCACGCTCAAACCAACCTCGTCGGCGCTGACAGCTGGGCATGACGACGAGTGCTCACCTCCGCTGGTGTCGGTGCCATCGCTGATTGGACGATTCCCGAAAGGATTACCAGGAATGGGAACTCGGTCACCGGAATTGCTATGCACGATGCGGCTTCCTGCGACGCGAGATTGTGGGGTCGAGCAAGTGTGGGGTCGCAGGAACACAATGCCATTCTTCTTTTGACGCGGGACTTTCTGGTCTACCAAGCTCTCGTTCGAACATCATCTATCGCACAGCATATCTGCGTCTAGTCTTTCAGTCTAATCTATTAGTCTCACACCGATCTCATACAGTACCTTCACTGAACGGTCACAACGATCGCGTCATCATGCCGGAACAGCTCAAAGATCCAAAGGAGTACCAGAATATCTTCCACTGGGCGGAGACGCAGAAGGACGGAGCGATACCTTCCTTCGGCACGAGGAAGAATGATCCATATGAGGTGAGCTGACACCTACAGCTCGACATCTTGGAGTTCGCTGCTGACGTGCGCCCTACAGTACCAATCTGGGTTCGGCAACAGCTTCGAATCAGAAGCAGTGCCAGGTGAGGGCCGTGTACATCCGAGATATGCGACGAGAAATTGACCGATCTGTTCTAGGAACTGTTCCAAAAGGCCAGAACAACCCCAGAAGCGTCAGATTCGGACTGTATGCGGAGCAGATGACCGGTTCCTCTTTCGTCGCTCCCAGACATCTGAACAAGAAGGTCAGTACCCTGTTTGAAGGGGGGTATATCGATGCTGACATCTTGATTAGGCCTACCTATATAGGGCGCGTCCGGCCGTTGCGCACCAAGGATTTGTAAGGACTCTTTTCCTGGACTTCGGCTACGCGCTTTGACCGATCGCGCAGTCAGATCGATAGCGCATCGAAACGACGTTTGATCATTTGTCTCATTTGCTGACAAACTTCTAGACCGACCTCCCCGATAACGAAGATACCGAGTCAAACTACCTCCCCGTGAACAAGCGCGTTCATGTTTCGCCCACACAGCTAGCATGGCTTCCGTTCGATACCCCGACAGATGGCGATGTTGACTTCATCTCTGGTCTTAAGAGTATCGCTGGCTCTGGCGACCCAACACTCCGCGAAGGCCTAGCTGTTCACACGTACCTCTGCAATGCGAGCATGAACAAGAGAGCAGCGGTGAACTCGGACGGTGATTTCTTGATTGTGCCCCAGCTAGGAGCCTTGGACATTCAGACCGAGTTTGGGCCTATGTATGTGCAGCCAGGCGAGATTTGCGTCATCCAGCGAGGACAGCGATTCAGAGTCAAGGTTGAAGGACCTACGCGGGGTTACATTCTCGAAATCTGGGGCTCGCAGTTCCAACTCCCTGAACTCGGTCCTCTCGGCGCGAACGGACTTGCTAACGCTCGGGACTTTTTGCACCCGGTCGCGAAGTACGAGATTGAGCAAGAGTCGTGGGAGATTGTGTACAAGCTCGCTGGCAAGTTCTTCGTCAGCAAGCAGGAGCACTCACCGTTTGATGTCGTTGCGTGGCATGGAAACTACGTGCCGTACAAGTACGATTTGACCAAGTTCGTCAACGTCGGTTCGATTTCGGTTGACCACATCGATCCATCCATCTTCTGCGTCATTACCGCACCTTCGCGCGACCCCGCGGCGCCGCTTGCAGACTTCTTGATCTTCAGCCCGCGCTGGGATGTGGCTTCACACAGTATGTGCTCGAGACTTTGCATGCGCCGGAGAAGCTAACGAAAAATAGCTTACCGACCGCCTTACTACCACCGTAACGGAGCATCTGAGCTCATGGGTCTGATCTATGGCGAATACGCAGGACGCTCGGATGAGTTCCAACCGGGAGGCATCAGCTTCGAGTGCGGTTTCGTACCCCACGGTGTCGCTTATGAAGAGTTTAAGGCGGCAAGTGCAGCCCCACCGCCGGAGATGCAGATCTCCAAGGGCGCCGTCGCGTTCATGATGGAGAGCTCGAGGATGTTCACTATCACCGACTGGGCGTGGAACAGCAAGAAGAAGCACGAGCACGACCCGAAGATGTGGTATGTATTGAGTAGTCAAGAGAGAGACAATGGGATGAGGCTAATTGAATGACAGGGACAACCTCGTGGACAACTTCTCGAAGCACAAGGACGAGGTTGAGAAGATCTTGGCTGAAGGTGTAAAGAAGCTATAATGCGGCACAGTTAGGATTCGATAAGCAGATATCGGGAGCGACATGCAGCGGCGGGTCCGTGGATCTTTCGGTAAATCCTTTGTAGCTTTTGATAGTAATCGACCAGGGTTGTGCATACAGACATATGCAAGTGCGTAAATGCGATGTGAAGGAATGGGATGCTGCTCAAACGGGTTAGGCGGCGTTGACCCCGCGGGAGTCAGCCCCTGCCACAGCCACAGGCGGGCGAGTGATCTCATCGCTGTTTGGACACAGATTTGTCGCAATGACTCCAGACTGACCTCAACGCGACTGCGCCGTGTTGACGCCCTTTTAATGATTGTCCTTGCAGCGCAGCTCTGGTGAGAAACGCCCTTGCCGTGCTTGTTTTGTTGACTCATCGTTGCTGCGCACCTTGTCTCGACTTTTTGCTTGCTGCCTGACCGAATGCTCGCTCGTCTTATTTCATTCTCCCCGCTCCCGCGCCTTTGCACTGCACCACCCACCACCTTTCGCTTACATTCGCCTCTCCCACAGATATACTGTCCATTGCGAAGCGCTACTCGAACCTCCCCCACGTTTCCACGGTCCTTCCGATCGACGGCCATCATGGCGCACCGCGACCAAGCACCGTATGCGCCCCAAGACCCGAAGGAGATCACCGAGCTGGTCCACACCCTCGAGGCGCACCAGGGCAAGAAGGGCAAGGGCGGCTTCTCCGTCAAGAAGCACACGTTCCCGCTCCCCAATGGCCGCACCGTCGACTCGTGGAAGATGAACGAGTGGGACTACAAGAAAGCAAACCTCCCCACATACGCACGAGGTCTCTTCACGTACAAGAACCGCGACGGCAACTACGAGATCGCCACACGAGGCTACGACAAGTTCTTCAACCACGGCGAGGTCCCGAAGACTCAATGGAAAAACGTGGAGCAACACACTCAGGGCCCGTACGAGCTGAGCGTCAAGGAGAACGGCTGCATCATCTTCATATCCGGCCTCGATGATGGCACATTGTTGGTGTGCAGCAAGCACTCCACCGGCCCCCGAGGCGAAGAGCTCAGCCATGCCATGGCAGGTGAGAAGTGGGTCGAGCGCCATGTTGCGACGGTTGGAAAGAGGAAGGAGGACCTCGCCCGCACACTCCGATCCCTGAACGCGACATTGGTGGCTGAGCTGTGCGACGACGACTTCGAAGAGCACGTCCTAGCATACACCCCGGAGCAAGCTGGTCTCTACGTCCACGGCATAAACCTCAACCTACCCGAGTTCGCGACATACCCTGGCCACCTGGTAGACAAGTTCGCGGAGGAGTGGGGCATGCGGAAGGTCACATACGTTATGGAGAACGACGTCAAAGAGGTTAAGAAGTTCCTGGACAAAGTCGCTGAGACGGGCAACTACGAAGGCCGCGACACAGAAGGCTTCGTCATCCGGTGCCAGGCGCGCGAGACCGAGGGTGCGCCGTATGTGGATTGGTTCTTCAAGTACAAGTTCGAGGAGCCATATCTCATGTACCGGCAGTGGCGTGAGTGCACCAGAGCTTTGATCGCTGGCAAGCCACCACGGTACAAGAAGCACGAGGCCATTACCAAGGAGTATTTGGACTTTGCTCGCCGCCAGTTTGCCCAGAACCAAGGTCTAGCCAAACAATACAACGCGAACCACGGCATAATTAAGATGCGCGACGACTTCCTCAAGTTTCGCGGAACAACCGGTGCGGATATTATCCGGCAGGAACAACTGAACGGGCCTGTCGAGAGCAAGAAGGCAGACCGGAATATTGTGCTTGTCCCAATTGCGACTATCGGATGCGGAAAGACAACGTTGGCACTCGCTTTGGTAAAGTTGTTCGGTTGGGGCCACTTCCAGAACGACAACGTCAAAGCGAAGAAGGGTCGCGGTCAAATCTTCGCTGACACCATCTCCTCAATGCTCGTCACAAATCCTGTCGTCATTGCGGATCGCAACAACCACCAAAAGCGCGAGCGCGACCAGATCATCAACGATATCTCCAAGACCGTTCCCGATGCCCGGTTCGTCGCACTACACTATGTGCACGATCGATCCAACTACGACCGTATTCGACAAGCAACACAAAAGCGCGTGCTCGATCGCGGAGACAACCATCAGACGATCCAAGCAGGCTCGAAAGGCAGGGGCGAGATTGTCGACATCATGGAAGGCTTCATGCATCGCTTCCAACCAGTCGACCCTTCAGACAAGCCAGATGATCTATTTGATCTCGTCATCGACCTCGACCCTACGGTCGACTCGCGCGAGAACCTCGAGACGATCATCGCAAAGATGTTCGAGACCTACCCAGCCCTGTTCGCCGGTAAGGAAATGCCGACGGACCCCGACATGGACGCTGCCATCCAATGGGCCATGAACGACTACACACCAGACTTTAAGATGGATCTGTCCCAAGGCAACAAGAACCAGCGAGGCAACCAGAACCCGCAGAACGGTCAACGAGCAGCCCACAACCAGCAAAATCAGCCCGCGCCCAAGCCAAAGAAAGCGCCACGCATGGAGTACTTCTCCGTCCGCCTCGACCCCGGCCGCATCAACGCGATCCTCGAATCCTTATTCAGAGACAAGGACGCAAACACCGCAAGCATGTACAAGCAACTCAAGCAAAACAAGCGCGTCCAAAACGAATTCCACGTCACCCTCATCCACCGCGCGTCTGCGTCTCAAAACCAGGGATACTGGGATAAACTCAGCAAACTCCACGAATCCGCACAGCGAACCAACGCCACAGGTACCTGGGAGCCAGAACTAGGAAAGTGCGACGTACAAATGGAGCGAATCGTATGGGACGACCGCATCATGTGCTTCGTTGTACGTCTGAACGGCTCTAGTTCCCTTCAAATCGACAGTGCGGCGGGTACAACGACAGAGGAGTTGCTCTTCACGACTGTCAATCCTACCGCGCACGTCACAGTCGGTACAGCGGCCCAGAATATCAAGCCTATGGAGAGCAACGCGCTCCTGCAGCGCTGGCTCAACGGTGGCTCCGGGGGCGATACTGGTATTGGTGAGATTAGCGTGAGGGGGAACCAGGTCCTGCAAGGGAGTGTGAGGGGCGTGTTGGGTCGGATGTAGAGTGACGACGATTCTTGGACCCTTTATCGTAGGAAAAATGGCCCAAGGCAACGAAGGAAAACGGGAAATAGATGGGCGCCTGTGACGGGCTGAGAAATAACTGGGGTACTTGGGAGGGTAGGCAATGGACAGGAATGGAAGTGGAGGCGGAAGGGAGGAGGCGGAAGGGAGGAGGCGGAAGGGAGGAGGCGGAAGGGAGGAGGCGGAAGGGGAGGTCTGCTAGACTCGGGGTTTTGATGAGGAGGTGCATTATCTGAGCGATTATGGCATTACGAAAGAAAGAGTTGGAGGGGGTATTGGAAAGCATAGATACCTGACAAGCATGCCCATGAATGAAAATGACATACTTTCATAGTTCCATCTGATATGATCAATATGTACGGATCGCGGACACGCTACCATATCCGCATCTCTCCACTTCACACAGGAAACAAAACTAAACACGTCTGCAGCCTGCGTCCCTCTAATAAACCGCCGGAAAAACACCCACCCTCCCCCCATCCGTCAACATACTCGTCCCATTAACATAAGCTCCCCCCTTCCCCACCAAAAACAGCATCAGTCCAGCAATATCCTTAATCCCGCCCATCCTCCCCTGCGGAATCTGATTCGTCCCATACACCGGATTCAGACCAGCCGTCATATCACTCGGATAAGGCCCCGGACACACAATGTTACTCCGTATACCCCATTCGGACAGGAAGGTCGCCATCATCTTGCCCAGGTGGGCCGCGGCGGCTTTACTAGCGTTGTAGGCGAGGCCGGCAGAGACCCAGCGCATGTAGGAGGCGACGGATGCGACGGTTATGATGTGGGCCATGCGGTCGTCGTCTGCGTCGATGCTGTTGGAAGATGCGAGGTCGGTGGAGCGGGCGCGCGCGTTTCCTGTGCCGGTGACTTTTCCGGGGGTCCAGCCTCGACGTGTGTTCGCTGCTTCGAGCAAGGGGAGGAAGGTGGCGGAGACGCCGATGACGGATTGGGTATTTATTGCCATTGCATCTGACCAGCCGTCGTAGCCTGCGACCATGGTGTCGGCAAGTTGTTGGATGGACTCGGCTTTGTAGATGTCGGCGCCGTTTTTGGGGCCGATGACGCCGGCGTTGTTGATTAGGACGTCGACGTAGCCGATGTCTTTTTGGATCGTGTCGGCGGCAGATTTTACGGAGGTAAGGTCTGTTACGTCGCAGGGGAGGGCGTGGAGGGTACCAGTGCTGTTGGAGTCGCGCGGGACGTTGGCTTCGAGGTCGCTGACGGCTTTTTCGAGAACTTCGCGGCGGCGGCCGAGAAGGTAGATTCGCTCGGCGCCATTTTGGTAGAGTGCTGATGCTATGGCGAGACCGAGACCTGTGATTGTGTAAGCCTCTGACTACGGATACTTTGAGCTCGAGCATGTCGAGGCGTGAGGGCGCGGGGCTTGGTGGGGTAGCTCGAAGCTTGAGTAACGTACCACTGCCGCCTCCTGTGATGACTACTACTAGCCCTTTCGCCGAGAAGATGTCGTTTGGTCTGATTGGTGTTGAGACGTCCATGATGATGAAGGATGGAGAGAATACGGGAAGATGCAAGAAAAGTGAATTGACTTTCACAGAGGAAAAGACGGACTTTGCTACTCCGACATGGAGCACAATGATTGCGTCACAGACGGAAATAAGCCGCTTGCAAAAAGATCCCGCGGCATGCTGCGCGTTGACTTCCGATTACGATGGGTATCATACGAACCTGCAGACCTGGTGAACGCCATTCCCTTTTGTGCTTCTCCTATGCCAAACTAGCTGATACCCCCAATAATCTTCAGCCCCAGATTGTCCGCGGAGTATGCGAGGATATACCGGCACGGATGCCAGGCAACGTGGGACGCTGGAGTCGGCACATCGACCGTGTGTACAATCTCTCCGGTGTGAACATGCGCGATGCGAATCTTCTTCTCTTCCTTGTCATCGGAGCCCGCAGTGACATAGCTGCCGTCGAAGGAGAAGTCGACTGACTTGATGATGCCACCGGTCAATTCCAACGTCCGTGTGCATATCCATTCTTGTGTGTCCCAGAGTGAGATAAGCGCGTCACCTCCTCCAGCTGCCAGGTATTCGCCGCTGGGCGATAGTGATACAGCGTAGCATGCAGAGGTATGAGCGTTTAAAGTCATGGCGTTTTCGAAAGACGGGTAACGTAGGCTTCTGACGCTGCCGTCGCCAGCTGTTGTGTAGAGGTGGTTGCCCGACCAGTCAAAGACGCATTGGTTTGTTTGGAGAACTCGTTGGTGTTCGGAGAGGATGCTTAGGGTCGATCGGTCGATGGTGACAAGGAGATTATCCTTGAGAATGTCAGTATGTGTGTCTTGCATGGCTATGGGGGGTCTAACCTTTCTACCTGCAACCAACTCATTCCCATCTGGCGTCCATGCCAACGTGAATGGGCACTCGCCGACCTTGACTTCGCCAACACTAGCCTTGGACCGTATATCCCAGAATCTGACCATGCCATCAGACGTGGAGCTCGCGAGCTCATTCTCGTTGATTGGGTGGAAGGATACGCGCTCTAGGGCTGCTGTCGTGTTGGGCGTGCGCAATTCGGTCGAGTTCTTAGCATTCGTCTTCTCAGGGTTCCAGATGCGCAGCGTCCTATCTGCAGCACCTGTCGCGATGAAGGTACCAGAAGCATTCCACGATAGCGTGCGGATGTAGTGCGAGGATGATACGGCGTTTGGGCGAGGGCTGTCTTGGTACACGGAGGTCTTGAGCTTTCGGAAGTGTTCGTGGAAGGAGTCTGATTTGATCGAGCGCGCGCGTATCGGAGGCGCCATGTTTGGGATACGATATTTCACGCGACTGGTGAGGGGCTGCTGGTAATGCGACGGCGAAGTTTGTGGTTTGTTGAAGCTCGATTGCGAGAAGCTCAAGCTCAAGATTCACACGGACCACCGAAGCTCAGGGTCGGCCCTTCACCTCCACGATACCGCAAGCAATGACGTACGAACACATGTTTGGTAGTCGTGTTGCAGAAGAGTAACATGATGTGCATGTCAATGTAGCAGCGTGGGTGCCTCATATATCATAGTATTATTTCATTCCAACAACTGCAGTAGCCATCTAATCCTTCTTACTCTCAGCGCCCTCCTTCTGCATGCCTTCGCAGCCAACTAGGTTTCCTGCCTTCTCCTCGATACCACCCATTCCTTGTTGGCTGGGGTCGCGGTTCGCTGATGCTGCCTTCATGGCGTCTACGGCCTGCTCCTTGTCTTGCGCACCCGATGCCTTCCATGGCTCACTGCCGGTGACGTTTCCGATGGTCTCCTAGGAGGAGGTTAGTGCCTCGCTCTTTATATGAAAGGGTTGGAAAGGCGAGTTGTCACGTACCTCAGCGGCGCCCTTGACGTATTGGGCGTGAGAAGAGACGAGACCGGGGTTGTTTGGTGCGGCAGACATTTTGATGTGTGTAGTGGATTTTATGGAAAGGGGATTCAGAGGTACGTAGGCAATAGTTTGAAGAGTTGTAGATGGTTGGTAGTCTTGCACGACTTGCGCTGGAAGTTTGGCCACTATATTGAGTGACGGGCACGTTGACGTCATCAAGCACATCACATGGAGACGCGCCCCAGCTCGCGCGTCGGCGTAAGCATTAGACGCTTCTGCGGCAGCTCTAGTTTCAGTCGCGTCCAGATTCAGAGTCTCTGCACGCGAAAGGAATAGCCATTGACCATATGACGTTGATGGAATCTATGGGCGCTGAGGCCGCGTTTCCTAGTACGTTTGTGCTTGTTGGAGGCTCCGCGGTGTCGTGCAAAGTGGCGGATACAACCTTGGAATGCCTGAGGCATCAAGATCAAGAATGGTTTCGACGAAGCTTAGTTCTTCGAAGGCTTGAACTTCGCAAGCCTTTGCAGCTTGAGCACCTTCTGGTTCAGGCAAGTGCAGATGTACCTCGGCAACTATCTTCACGCCAAAAGATACTTACAAATCAACGGCATTGCGTGCTCCAGCATAGGCGACTTGGAGATTTCTTCTAGCACCTTTTCCCAACTGATTTATAATTTCCCATATTCTTTTATGCAAAAGTCGTAGACCAAAATCCTCAGACTCGGCACCTCAACATGGCACCCCAAGACTACAACCAAGGCGTCCCTGGCCTCCCATACTTCACCCCAAAACATTTGACCTCACCAGGAACGCCCGCCCCAAACACCAAACAAAATGACACAACACCAACACTATTCACGCCCCTCACCATCCGCGGCACCACCCTCCGCAACCGCATTCTCGTAGCGCCCATGTGCCAATACAGCACCGCATCCTCAGGCCCCACCATTGGCGCCCTAACAGACTACCACATCGCAACGCTCGGCCACTACGCCCTCAAAGGCGCAGGTCTAGTCTTCATAGAAGCCACCGGCGTTCAAGCCAACGGCCGCATCTCACCAAACTGCCCCGGCATATGGAGTGATTCCCAGATCCCCGCGCTGCGAAGAGTCTCGGATTTCATCAAGAGCCAGGGCGCGCAGAGTGGTCTCCAACTCGCACATGCAGGTAGAAAAGCAAGTACATGCGCGCCCTGGATCGCCGGCGAGCAAAAGACACAAGGCGGAAAGCGTAAAGTCAGCGTCAAAGCCGACGTAGACGCCGATGGCTGGCCAACAAACGTCGTCGGTCCCATGGGTGGCCAAGAATGGGCGTGGGACGAGAAAGCCGCAGATGACGAGAGCAGCGGATACTGGGCCCCTCGCGCTCTCAGCGAAAAGGAGATCAAGGAGCTCGTACAAGACTGGGCCGACGCAGCGCAAAGAGCAGTAAAAGCCGGTATTGACGTGATCGAAATCCACGGCGCACACGGCTACCTGATCCACCAATTCCTCTCCCCCGTTACAAACCAGCGGACAGATGCCTACGGTGGTTCCTTCGAAAACCGAACTCGCCTCCTTGTTGAAATCACCAAGGCCATTCGAGCCGTTATCCCAGACACGATGCCCTTGTACCTCCGCATCAGCTCCACAGACTGGATGGAAGAAACCGACCTAGGCAAAGCCCGCGGGACCTGGGACGTCGAAAGCTCCATCCGCCTCGCAAAACTTCTCCCCGGTCTAGGCATCGACCTCCTCGACGTAAGCAGCGGAGGAAACCACCCCGATCAACGAATCAACATGTTCGATTCAAAGGACTACCAGATCAAAATCGCAGCGCAAATCCGGAGTGCGCTCAAGAAAGAGGGTCTCAGTCTTTTCATCGGCGCTGTGGGTCTTATTACTGAGGCGGAGCAAGCGAGGGATATTGTTGAAGAGGGTGGTGCGGCGTCGACGATTTCGCGGATTGGGGATGAGGAGGTGGCGAAGGAGGCGAAGGCTGCGGTTAAGGTTACGGACGGGAAGGAGCCGTTGGCGGATGTTGTGCTTGTTGCGAGACAGTTTATGAGGGAGCCCGAGTGGGTGTTGAGGGTGGCGTGGCAGTTGGGGTTGGATGTTGCGTGGCCGAATCAGTTTTTGAGGGTTAGGTTTCCGAAGTTGTAAGGCACCGTGTTAAAATGCACGGGCAGTTTTGTGCTGCGATGGGCAATTACAAGTCTGAGTCTATGGTTATACCAGACTGTCATGAACATTTCCGCTCATGTCAGTATCGCAGCGTCTCGTTTTGGAGGTCGATAGAACCGTTATTCGGATGTAAGCGCAGGCACGGAGTGATCCCGTCAGGTGAAACCTTAAAGTGCATAGCCACCATCAGGGGTCTAAACTTAGTGCGACTCTGAAGATAGCAAATCGCACCGAAATCGGGTCGTGCTGGTAGTGCCAATAGTCTCACGAAGTATTGCCGCTCTGGTACCACCACGAGTTTGGAAGTGAGGGAGTACGGTTGACTTTCAATCAAGCTTGATCACCTGAACATCTAGGAACTATATCAGGAACATCGTTTCCTCTGGTAGAAAACTACGCACTGTCGCCAGGATGAACGATCCTGAAGATACGCCCTATCCTCCTCTTGCTACAATGGACTGGTCGCATTTCCCACAAGAAGACACAAAGGCGCGACTACCCACAGCATCTCAGACCAAGCTGTGCGAGCCTTGCAAAGCTTTTCTCCGAGGCGACAGAACGGACTACGTCGATCCAGACCCTTGGGAAGGCAGAGCTCAACAGCCCACATACGTTCACCACAACGACGCGAACTCCTTTCGGAGAGCTCTTGAGCTTCGCTGTGACTTCTGCATCCGGCTTCTCAAAGCCTTCAAACGAACATATGGTATTACTGTCTCCATGTTATCAGCGCGACCCCTGGTGGAGCTGACCTTCCGCTAGTACTAGGAAATTCTGAGGATCCATATCCCATAGGACCGACAAACTACAGCTTAGATTCGGTTCGTGAAGGACCAGCAAGAGTCAGATTTGAGAGCGGAGCTCACTCTGCATCCGCTGATCTTGAGGCGTACGAATGTAAGCGAAGCATTTTTCGGTTCATTACACAGCATTGCCGGGTGCTAACTGTTACTGTAGCAAGACCTGAATTGCATTTCCAACACATTACCCATAATACAGGCGATGACGAAGCGGTTTCGTGGCTCGCAAAACAGTATCGCAGATGCCGGGAGCTACATGCTAAATGTCAACATCTGGCTCCTTACAATGACTTCATGCCAACACGAGTATTGTACGTTGGATCCACTGAAGAGAGAGTTGTTCGACTTTGCGAAGGAACCGATACGGTCGTTGGAGCGGGCTACACCGTGCTTTCACATTGCTGGGGAACGCATCCACAGAGGGCGGTGCTGACGAAGTCCACTGTCGATATGTTCAAAGAGGGAATCCCGTGGTCCTTGTTGTCCAGGACGTTCCAGGACGCGATTATCGTAACACGGAAATTCCAAATCCAATACATTTGGATCGATTCTCTGTAATGCCTTTCCCCTCACGCCGTTCAATATCGTTGCTGACTCCATAAAGGTGTATTTTTCAGGATGATCTCAGCGACTGGGATTCCGAAGCAGCCCGCATGCGCGACGTCTACAGCAAAGCAGACATATGTATTGCCGCAACTGCTGCTGATTCCGGAGACGTTGGCCTTTTCTTCGATCGCGATATCCAAGAGCTTACGCCAGTAACGGTTGTAGCTACGTGGTCAGAAACCCAGGACTCATCTGAATGGCCTACTCCAGGTCCATATCTATTTGGATTCCATTCCATCACCCCAGATGGCATCATCGATTCGTCACCCTTGAATCGAAGGTCATGGGTCGCTCAAGAGCGTTTCCTTGCACCAAGAACTTTGCACTTTACGCAAGCCTTGCTTTTCTGGGAATGCTGTACGTCTTTCACAAGTGAAAGTTACACCAAAACCAATATCGGTCCTGGGTTCATCCAACCATGGTTCGATCCCAATACGCTCAAAAGGCTACTAAACGAAGTTCAGTCGCCAGTACCTGCTATCGAATCCGATCTAGGCCCGATGTTCGTAATCAACCGCAATGGCGTTGCACACACCACGTCAAGCAAGATTTATCGATTGTGGTGTCAATTCCTGCGTGGATACTCTACGCGCCGTCTGACCAGAGAATCCGATGTCTTAGTTGCATTGACTGGCATAGCAGAAGAAGTTGGACGAGTTCTGAATGATCGCTTAGTCTTTGGTCTGTGGGTGACACGTCTCGTCAAAGAGATGTGTTGGCAACCGTCGCGCCACGGAAGTCGAAGACGTCTGACATGGCGCGCACCTACTTGGAGTTGGGCCAGCACGATAGACGACGTGTCTACTGTTGCGATGCTAATACTTGATGAGTCCCCTGCAGAAGAAATGGCAGCAGTCAGGGATCTCCATATTGTGACATCGCCCATTGGAGAAATCGGGCTGTTGGTCCTGGAATGTAGACTGATTCCAGCCAGCATTCGCTATACAGAAGAGAACAACATGGCCTTCTGTACCATGAACAGGGGTATTTGGCCTTCTATGTCGGAGGTACTGATCGATGATGACGCACCCGAGATTTTCGAGGTCGTGCTTGACGACACTGAGGCCACACGTTACCACGATCGAAATGTGGTTGATGTTCAACTACTTGTGCTCTTGCGATATGGTGATGCTGATCGCCCAGTGACACTGTTGGTGGGGATTTGCATAGTAGACACTGGCATTCAACCAGGCGTCTTCGAAAGAGTCGGGTATTTCGACCTCTCCTGTAGGAAACAGAATATGGAGTCGGTACTGGCAGCGTACGACCAAGGACTAGTTGAAACCATCTTACTGGTGTGATATATCTGTAAGGACCGCTATCGGCAGAGGCACCAGAATTACCGAGCGAGCGTCCATCGGATGAGGTATCGGCTCCAGCACGCACGCTGTTGCAACAATGAGGAGACTCATAAGATCTGCATTGGTTGTGGAGGTCATTGTCGTACGTTCTTATGCGAGGTCCACGTAAAGCGGTTGTCTAAGAAGATCAGGGATTCTGCGGAGGAGTAAACCTGTATGAGAAGCCCACGCATGAGGACCGCCGTGCCGGTGCTGTGTATGCAGCTACTGACTTACAATGGCGCGGGGTTGTTGAGGACGTGGATATGACCAGGAAGGAGCCTTCGGGACGGTCTTTCCTTGCCGGCGACGGGCATATAACGATGGCCGCTCACATTGGAAGGCGCGGAACCGCAATCTCTTATCGTGTAAGTAAGCATGACCAATACTCATCCAACTCTTTTGTGCAAACTTGTAGAAGAGAATCCAGACGGACGGTATTCTGACTCGTGAGGATGGATTTTGACAATTCGCATGACGAAAGCGGATCCACCTGCAGGACTGCGCGGTGCGCTCCGCGATGCATGAACGTGTGGGATTCGTCGCGGATTGGCTGCGGTGCATTAGCGAGGGCAGCGACAACGGCGACAGGTGCAACGGCGATGATCACATGTCGGAGACGGTTGACGCCATATTGCGTCGTTGAGAGTTGAAATCAAGCGACGGGTGAATTGGAGATGATGCAGGTTGCAGATGCGGGGAGGACGGATGCTGGATTGGGAATTGGGCAGCATGGAAGGGGAAAGGGCGAGTGGCTAGCGGCCGGTGACGTCCACCGAGCTCAGGTCTCGATTCACTTGGTGGTGAAGGAAATTTTAGCAGAGGCGCGCCCCATGCTTCCGACAAGCCGCGCAATCCCTGCACCCGACGGCCTTTCACCATCATGTCTGATCTCCGGCGACGACGCCAATTTCACTCAAAGGCGCAGCTTTGTCGCGTCACGTCGACACTGTTTGAGGCATTGTCGAACCCGCCTCCAGCGCCGCCTAGCTCCCGGTAGCAGCCCTCCACTTCCAAGTTTGGATCCCGCCTGGACTTCTCCACTTAAACTTCCGCGGGTCTGGCGATGCGTCGCTGAGTTTTGAACGTTAGACGATACCTAGATATTCCTAATCAGGCGCCATGCCGTCCCGTCTGTTCTCGCGCGACTCGCCTCAAGCAGAGCAGCAGCTTCCCTTCACCAGCGACGCCGTCAACGAAGCCGACTTCGCCCACGATGCCTCGCACGCCGAGCAGGGCAGCCAGTCCCTCCCACGCCGGATAAGAGGGAATTCAATCGCTGGGGGCCCTCTCTCCGGCTCCTACACGCGCAATCCCATCCGCTCCTTCGCGCATCAAACCTCGCACGGGTTTGCCGGTACCTACCCCAAGCCTCATCTATGGGCAGCCACTGACTGCCGCGTAGATACCCCACAGTACTCGTCCCAAGGCGTGCGGGAGAGAAGCTCCCAATTGGCCTCGTATGCCCTCGAAGCCGAAGACTACCAGGACCGACCCCAGCGCCACAGCTTCGCTGACCCTGACACGTTCTCCGGGAGACATGCGGGCATACTGTCCGATAACGACGAGGGGCGCGCCTCGATAGACACGGGTCGCTGGACCGACACCATTGAGGAGGACAGCGAAGCCGAGACGCCCGATACCGTTATCGGGCCACAACAGGCTGATAAGGGCTTCTTCAGCCCCAAGCTGCCGGGAACGACGTCACAGAGCGCGAAGAAGACACCGGGTAGCTCACACGTGCCGGGTGTAGTTGTCGAGGATACCGAGCGAACGCCTCTGCTGCCTCAGACCAGACTATCGCGCCCGGACCCGCAACAAAAGCAGAAACCCTCCGAGAGCCACTCGTGGACACCGCACCCCAAGTCGCGCCTGCCTCAACGCGTCAAACAAACCTTCGCTGCTGGACGGGGACATCTGCTGGACGTGAGCGCGTCTCTTACCAACCCCAAGAACTATACCAAGGATGCTCTCATCTCGAGCGCTCTCAGCAGTGTTCAGATCACGTCGGCTGTATTCCTCGGACTGCTTCTCAACCTCCTGGACGCGCTGTCCTATGGCTACATTCTGTTCCCACTCGGTGCGCCCATCTTCAGCAACACCGGCCCGGACGGTATTTCCATCTTCTTCGTGAGCTGCATTGTCTCACAACTCTGCTATTCCCTGGGACTTTCCGTGTTCAAAGGAGGAGTTGGATCCGAGATGATCGAGGTCGTGCCATTCTTCCACAAAATGGCTTACTCCATCATGAACCAGATGGAAGGCAAGCCACCGGAGGCCATCATAGCCACTACCATCGTTTCCTACTGTCTGAGCTCCATCCTAACCGGTCTCATCTTCCTTGCCCTGGGAGCTTTCAAGCTGGGCAACCTAGTCAGCTTCTTCCCCAGACACATCCTGATCGGCTGCATCGGAGGTGTGGGTTTCTTCTTGGTTGTCACTGGCATTGAAGTATCCGCCCGCCTCGAAGGTAACCTCAACTACGACCTTGCTACCCTGCAGAAGCTCTTCTCCGGCGACACCTGGTACCTGTGGACACTACCGCTTGCCCTTGCAATCACTATCATGATCCTCAGGCGTCTGTCCAAGAGCCCCTTCGTTCTACCTGCTTTCTTCATTACGGTATTTGCCGTCTTCTACCTCATTGTCAAGGGCATTATGCACAAAGACCTTGAGCCTGTGCGCAACGCAGGTTGGATCTTCGAGACGCCAGAAGCCGGTGTCAAGTTTTACAGATTCTACTCTTACTTCAAATTCGGCAGCATAGATGGAGCGGCGCTTGTCAGCACTATCCCCACCATGTTCGCCCTTTCATTCTTTGGCATTATTCACGTTCCCATCAACGTCCCTGCTCTTGGTGCCGCGGTGCGAGAAGATAATCTTGATGTCAATCGAGAGCTCATCGCTCACGGTATCTCGAACACCCTCTCTGGTTGCTTGGGAAGTATTCAGGTAGGGCAATCCTCAAATCTATTCATGATCAATCGCTAACAGAGTCCTAGAACTACCTCGTCTACGCCAACAGCGTCATGTTCGTCGACAACGGCGGTAACAGCCGGACTGCAGGTATCATGCTCGCGTTCGCAACGACCGCCGTCTGGGTTGCGGGCCCAGCCATGGTCGGCTACATCCCGATCTGCCTCGTCGGCGCACTTATTTTCCTCCTAGGTATCGATCTCATGAAGGAAGCTCTATGGGATACCTTTGGCAAATGCCACAAGCTCGAATACCTGACCATCCTGGCCATTGTCCTCATTATGGGCGTACACGACTTCGTTGTTGGCATCTTCGTCGGCATCGTCCTCGCGTGCGTCAGCTACGTGGTGCAAAGTTCCCGTCATTCAGCTATCCGAGGAACATACAGCGGCATGATCGCAGAGTCCACTGTTCGCCGCCCGCGGTCAGACTCTCGTTATCTCAACAAGGTGCGAGGACAGATCCGCGCCATCAAGCTAGGCGGTTTCCTATTCTTCGGCACTATCGTTTCCGTGGAAGAGTACATGCGATCTTTGATCGACGACGACCATTTCGAGAAGAACCCCATCAGCTTCATCATTGTCGACTTCACGCACGTCCTGGATGTTGACTTTTCCAGTTCCGAGGGTTTCCAGCGCATCAACCGTATCCTGAACACCAAGAACGTCAAGATGATCATCTCGGGAGTCTCTTTCGCTGATCCAGTTGGGCGAGCCCTTCAGAACGTCGGTCTTCTGGACGAAGACGGCGACGAAGAGTGCCCTCCACCACAAGTCTTCGAAGACCTGAACACCGCACTTGAGTCTTGCGAGAACGAGTTGCTAGAAGTCTTCCACAAGCACTGGAACCGCCACGCGACAAAGCCACAAACCACCCCGCCGATGAGCATCTCCGGATCCAAGGGCACCTCACCCAACGAACCAATCGCTACTGGCGGCACGCCCACATCCTTCGGTGCCAGCTCCCTCAACCCCGTATTCTCCTCGCCCCGACGCGGTGCTAGACTCATCGCAGCCCGATCCACCATGCGCGAGAGCGGCGAAGACTCTCTTTCCATCCCCGACACCACCTCGCTCAGCACAACCCAAACCACCCAAGTCGCTCCCTCGCGCTGGCGCAACTTCGCCCAACCCCTCAAAATCATCCTCCAAACCTTCGAAGACGTGTCCACCAAAAACGAAGACTTCTGGCAAGCCGTCGCACCCTACTTCGAGCGCAAAGAATACCCCGCCGGCACCGTCCTCTACTCCCGCGGCGACGACCCAGACGGCTTCTACATCCTAGAAAAAGGCCGCTTACGCACGGAATACGAACTCGACCAGGGTAGTTTCTTCGAAGTCATACTACCCGGTACGACGTGTGGTGAGCTGCCGTTCTTCTCTGAGACTGATCGTACGGGCACGGTGGCCGCGGAGAATGACTCTGTTGCTTGGCTGCTTACGAGGGAGAAGTATAATGAGCTTGAGAGGAAGGATCAGGAGGTTGCGACTGAGTTGTTGAAGGTGGGGCTGAAGTTGACGAAGGAGAGGATGGATGCTATTACGAGTTATGTGCTTGTTACTGCGTCGTAGATGATTTGATGGTTAGTGGGTGGGGTATAGACGCAACGTAACGATTCTACATAGATGTCTTTGCATAGCGGTGGTTGTTTGTGAATGTAACATCATCTTATGATGTTTCTTCAGACTTTTCGTTGTGCTCCACGTGTCGTTGCAGTATAATTCTCAGTGCTGTTAAGATAGAAGTGGTTGTTAAAAAGGAAGCCGTAGCGCTACCCCGCCTCATAACATTCAACACATTAAAATGTAACAACCTCCTACCTTTTGGACCGTCGCTCTTCCACCTACCCACATTTTGCAAGGTGATAGGTGGAAAAAAGGGCAAAAAAGAAACATTCAACATCTAGCTGCTCTCGGTTTCGATCCGAGGTCCTCCGGGTTATGAGCCCGGCGCGCTTCCGCTGCGCCAAGCAGCTTTTGTGGTCGTTGTTCGATGGAGATTTCTCGTCATGCAATATTTATAATGGTGGTCAAATGCTGCACAAAAGGCTGGAGATGTGGCCTGCGGGCACGAATATTGAATGTGGGGGCACAAAGAACTTGAGTGGGTTGGTGGGTTGGTTAGGGGGGCGATTGGGAAAATTTGATAGGCATGGATAGGGATGTGAGTCACATCTGGGGATTTGGATGGAACTTCAATTTCGTGAGGTTGCACATAAATACAGAATCATGATATAGAGTCTCAGTAGGTAAATCAATGGACGTATAGAAGTAGCACGCAAAGACAATATGGTACATTCCAATTGACAGGGTAGAAATCAAAACTTGAGCAAACCCACAAATTAAACATGTGCCAAAAGAGCAACAGCCCAATTTGATTACTCCAGCTAAAACAACCTTGGTATCCTAACGCAAACGCCCTGTATCTATATCACACACAGAACAACAAGTCCAACACAGCCCCCAACCTCTCCCACCATCCCCAGCTCCCACACCTCAAACCCCCCTCGCCTCACACAAATGCCCACTCTTACTCAACACCGTCCCCAACCCCCTATGCACCTCCACCTGAAACCCCTCAAAAGGAACCCTCTCCCCATCAATACTAATATACCCCTCCTTCTGCCCTTTCGGAATAATCCTATACGCACTAACCTTCTGGTAATCCACATGGTCCATATCAAAGAAAGAGTGGTTCTCCACGGCCAACAACGTCTTTACAGCAGTGTGTCGCGCGATATCGCCGCGGATACGGACGAGGTCGAGACACCCGTCGGAGGGAAGGGAGGCGGGGAAGAAATTCGCGTCGGGCGACATGTAGGCGATGTTTCCGGCGTAGAAGTTGCCGAGGTGGTCGTGGGGGATTAGTTGCCAGCCTGGGGGGAGGGGGTCGGTCGCTGTGCCGTATTTCAGGTCTGGGAGACCTGTTTCGGGAGCGGGGAGGACGCGGTCGTCGGTGCTGCGAGGTGGTTTTGCGGATTCGGTGCGGTAGGCTTCGCGGACGGCGGTCTTGTTGTCGTACTCGACTTTTACGGCGATGTCGGCGGGGTAGCATGTCTTTTTGAAGAGGCGGACGAGGAAACCCCAGGTGAAGCGTGCGCTGCCCATCCAGCGCAGGTGTTCTGTCGCGAGGTCTGTTTCGGCTACTATGCCGACGGACTGGGAGAGGAAGGAGAGGGTGCGGCGGTCGCCTTGGGTTATCGAGGAGAGATCGAGGGGCGTGCGCAGGCCCTTGACGACGGCGAGGGCGGCGAGACTGGGGTCGTCGGTGCCGTTGAAGTTGAGGCTCATGGCGTTGCCTGAGCCGCAGGGGAGCTGTGCGACGGCTACTTTCTGAAGCGCCCGAGCTGCGTCGGTCCTCTTGCCCAGGCCGTTCCAGACTTCGTGTGGTATGCCGTCTCCGGAGCAGCAGGCGACTACGTCGTATGCTTCGATGTCCATGTTCTGCGCGATCTCCACGCCGTGGCCGTTGTGCTGTGTCTTCTCCACGTCGAGCTCACAGCGCGCAGCCGCCAGGATGGGCGCAATAAACTTGTGGTATGTCTTGACTGCGCCGCCCTGGCCGCCAAACGGATTGACGAGTACCTTGATTCGTTTGCGCCGTTGCGACGCTCCGTATGCGCGATCGAGCAGCTTCTCTATCCATGCCTCCGTTATGCGACTGTCCGGTTTGTCGAGGGAGTAGCTGATGATGGCAGGGCGAACGGCCTTCTTCGATGTGTTCTGCGCATACTGGACGGTGATGTGACCGTCCTCTGAGTGTTCGGCCCAGAGGACGTTGTAGAAGGGTATGGAACGAGTGGATTTGTTCTCTGCGTCGCGTAAGCGGGTGTTGGTGTCTAGACGCGGTATTAGCACTTACTGCCAGCAAGAGACAGACCGCAGCAGCTGGCGCTTTTGCTATCTAGGAGTGCTTCGTCTGTGCTGTGTGAGTGATGCGCCGCTGTGATGTTCGAGTAGTCTCCCCACCTAGTACGACCAAGGAGTCGGTCCCAAGGGTCAGGGAGGCGTTTCTGCCCACAGCGAGTGTGTCGGGAACATTCATCTGCTCCTGGGTGGGTGCCGAGTCGGGCGACGGCTGCGAAGGAGCGGCGTTGGTAGTGAGCAGAGGGTCTCTGAAGGGATCGTCGGAGCCAGCCAGCGAAGCCATGATGGATTAATGAAATGTCGCAGGGACGACGCGCAGCATGCTGTGAAGAGGGCAAGAAAGACCAGGAGTCAGTTCGAGACTAGACCAGCGCAACAGGCACGCTGACGACGGCCATGTCACGCTCACGGGTACCGTCCCTGTCGCAAGGGCGCGGATCCTGGCGGATAGTTGGTGCTAAACAAAAAGGAAACATTCCCGTGTTGCCCGTTGGACCCTGCACGCTCGCGAACCGAGGCATCCCAATCACGAACCAACCCAGAACGTGACACGAAGCGATTCTTCCTGTAGTGCTCAGAGACTGTGATATTGGATGTGAATTTGAACTCTTGTCTCTTTGATACGGCAATGCTACATTAACATTCATCCATCCCACCCAAATGTCTATCGACCCAACGCGTCGTACGCGAAGACCTGTAGACGAAAGAAGCAACCAACCTTCCTTTTGCTACCGTTTCTTAGTAGGAACGCCCATCTCCCGCTACCCCGGACGTGTGACAGTGCTTATTAGCCGAAAAATCATGCCACTCCGACCTTGTTCAGACCCTTCAACGACCCCAGGCTCAACGCCAAGCCTTGGGAGCGACTTCTTATGCGCACAAACCCAGTAATAGGGCCATTGTCACCTTCCTTTTCGATACTCAGGTTGGCGAGAGCGTCCTCACCTGCGTCCTGTCAGTATTGCCAATGTATAAAAGAATTTGAGGACTTACCAAATACACTCCTGGCGTACAAGTTCGCTGACAGGAACTGGCAGTCGCCCTTCATCGACGCCTCTGGAGTCAAGCAGCTCATGTTTGTGCATGCCATGAGTTGCTTCAAGAAATCGCGCAACGTCTTGGCCTTGGAGTTGATGTTGACCTTGTTCTCCCATTCGAACTCGGTCCACATTGTCCGGAATTGCGTCTCTGTGCATTGCGCGGGCTTGATGTAGTCCATAATGTCGACGTGGACATCGTTGAGAATGACAACGTTGGAGTCAACACCCTTTTCACTGTAGTATATTAGCAATTGTTGCAGGGTGTTGGTGCGCACGACTTACCCCTCGTAGATGATGTTTCCGAAGATGACACCGGTATCGGTGGATGAGACTGTAAAAGTAAGCGTGTGAACCTGAAAGCAAGTAAGGAAAGACCTACCCTTGATCGTTGCTTGGATGTTGATAAAGTCATGAGGACCAACGTTTTGCGTTGAAGGACGCTCGACAACCTTGAGGTCACCAAGAGTCGCGAATTCGATGGTGAGATTTTGCAGCGTCTCAGTTGTTTGGTTTACTAGCAAAACATCAAGGACGATATCGAATTGATGGACCTGGTAAAGTTAGTAGACACCTTCAGTAAGTCGGGCTGACGTACCTTGACATATGCTTCTGCGTATACCGAGTCGGAGAAACCAGTAAGCTGCACGACGCGACTGAGCTTGGATGTGAGATCCTCAGTCGCAGTGTCGCCTCCGGTTGCCCTTTCGAGATCTTGTTCGATCTCATCGCTGCCATCCGCGTCCTTCTTCTTCAGCTGGCGGATGTTGAAAGAGTCGTCAACATTGACAGCCGATTTTGCGCGTTCCGAAGCCTCCTTGGCGGCGCGCTTCTTTTCTTCTGTTTGGACCATAGTTCGGAAAGACTTGCGAGTATCTTCCAAAAAGACAGTCTCGAGCTCCTTTCTTTGCGAGAACTCGGACAGTGAGCGAACACATGACATGATACGGTCGATGGAGTCCTCATCGATGAAGGTCTTGACGAAGTGCGACTGGCCAACACGGATGATCGAGATCATGATGAGCATGGCCTCGGCGCGGAGAGCATTTGTCCGAGCTTCGTTCTTTGAGATCTCTCCATAGCGCATGACGAGCTTGGTGAGAGTGCTGGACAGTACTGTGGCAAGGTAGTAGTCGCCATCGAGGAGGAGCTGGCGTAGTGGGGGCTTTTGTGAGTTCTTGACTGCTTCCAGTTTCGCTTTGGCGGCAGCGGAGGATGTCAGGGCGCTTTCAGTCGCGTAGGTACCGTCAGCGAGGACCTTCCTTGATCCAGATGGAGCTGCCGCCTTTGCGTGTCCGTTGACTTGCTCAGTGCTCTCCTTGCCCTCTGATGCATCGTCCAACAGTTTTTGTTCGGAAGCAAGTATGGGGATCTCGCCGAGTGATGAGCGGATGCCCTTCCATGCATCTTGGATGTCTTTCGCCTCCAGAGAGAACTCTCCAATGATCCAAAGCACACCTCGGTAAACCTTGCCAGCACGAACCTCACCAAGAGTCGATACCAGTCGCTCGATGATAGAGGCCCTCAGATCCGGGAAGCGCTCAACAACTTCTTTGACGAATGAAATGACGTCGACCGCGGAGGCGTTGCTGCTGACATCGGAGATGAAGTCCATGAGCGATCCAACAACGCTGGCGGCGACTTCGGGGAACTTGATGGCGGCCGAGTGTATCGAGGAGATGAGGAGCGACCTGTATTCGGGGTTCTTCTCGTATTGTTCGTCCACCGTCTTCATCAGCTCCTTCTTCAGCAGAAGGACGACCTCTTCGACATTCCTGCTTGAGATCATCTCCATGGCAATGTTGAGCGACTTCTTCCGCACGTCCAAGTCGGTACTAGACAGAACGCGCAGGACCTCCATAGTCAGATCATCAAGGACTCCCTCATTCTTGTGTCGCAACTGCTCAACCCTCTCCAAGACAATAAGCTTGACGTTGTTATCCGGCTCCTTGATCGCCAGCTCCACGAACTTTCCAGCAGCTGCCTTGACTGCGACCGGGTTGCTTGTGAGGGTGGTAAGGGCGTGCGCGGCTTCGTAGATGACGGTCGATACCTGCGATTCGAGGAGGTCGAAGATCAAGCGGAGATAGCGGGCCTTGTTGGATGGGTTCACGATGGCGTCTTTGCGGATGAACTCTAGCTCGGCGAGAAGTAGGAGCTCCTCGTGATTGGGTATGGCATCGAAAACGGTGCTGAGGTATTCGAGAGCCTTCTCGTGGCTCACGGAGACGAGGGCGGCGAAGGCATTGCGCTTGCATGTTGGGTCGTTCTCGTCGTCGAGGAATGTCACCAGCAGATCGGGCGCATCTGGCATGAGCTCGGGAAGATGTGTGAAGATGGATGCGATTGCGAAGGTTGCGTTCTTTCGGACGTATGCGTGTCGATGTGTGAGGCATTGGCGCACCGGTTCTGAGAGTGTCAGCACAATTGGGCTAAGTATGGAGAGCAACATTCTTACGTAGTAGAGGCTCTACAAGCTCAGCGTCTCGTAGCTTGGTTCTGTTCCGACTATCAGCAATGCTCGGGAAGGTGTCGTGGAGGATCCTACACGAAGCGCAATGTGTTTCCTCGTACGTATTCGTTAGGCGCCTGCAAGTCGAATCGAATCGCATTACTATGCCAGTTAGCAAGCTCCATGTGGTATAGTCTTTTGAACTCACCAGACGAGAATCCACTCCTGCCTTAGCTTGCCCTGGGCGTCGTGCTTGGGGCAGACCTCGAAGAAGAAGTACATGAGCTTCTTGAGCGGCTTCGACTTGCTGGGCATGACGAATCGGATAATGTGCATGAGCAGGCCAGCCTGGGGGTCGCCATTGAGCATAATCGAGAGGATCTTCTTCTGCAGAGCTGTCAGACGGTCGCATTCAGCGAGGCGGGGCAGTGCCATTGCGGGAGCGCACCATAGTCTCGATCTTCTGCTCATCGCTGCCCTTCTCCAGAGCATTCTTGAGCTCGTTCTGTGATGGTACGTCGGCGGCATTGTCCTGGTGCACCTGGTTGCCCGTCAGCTTCCCCATACCCACGACCTGCCAGGTGTTCCTACCAGACTGTACGAGTTCTCGAGAAACGCCGCCATGATGCCGGGCTATGTGGTATATGGGATGGCCCCGGGGTGTACAGTGTCCAGCTGCGATAACGTGACTCCAGGTGCGGCCGTCAGCCCTCAATGTCCCGTGGAGTCCAGAATAAGTGGGATGGGCTACGTGTATCGATCGACGGGGGCGGTGGAGGGAGTCGTGAGGTTTGGCGCAGCTGCAGCCTAGCGGGGAGGGTGAAAGGACTGGCGTGGCCTGGGCGGAGAGGGGGCTTGTGGGAGATATGGGTGCAGTGCTCGACGGGACTCTGTTTACCTCCAGGTGTCTGCTCGAGAAATGGTCGCTCCAGCGAAGGCCGCCTCGCTAGGCTTGCAGGGGTCTGGCCGCCAAGATCTCCAACCCTCTGCCGCGACGGTACATCAACACCACGACACGCGCACCCCAAGCACTGCGAATCCCTATACGCGCATCGTTAGAGCTCGATATAGGTAGTCGCAAACATGACAACCAACGAGCCATTCTACCTGCGTTACTAGTATGAAGGCTGTGGATCCTCAAGCACGTGCAGTTACTAACATTTTCGCAGCTCTGGTCACCAAGGCCGATTCGGACACGAGTTCTTGGGTGCGCAAAGCTGTTGCGAAAAGAGAATCACGAGTCTAACTTGGTATAGAGTTCGATTTTCGAGTGCTCGGAGACGGTCGCAGCGCATCTGCCCGTTATGCCAACAACTCAAACTACCGCAATGATTCACTCATCCGGAAAGAGAGCAAGTCATTCTCTGACCTTGACGTGATGTGCTGCTAACGCGCCGTTTAGTGTGCGTCAGCGATGCTTTGGTAGCCGAGATAAAGAAGATCGTCAAGGACAGTGAGATCCTCAAGTATGTGAAGGAACGGAAGTTACGTATCATCTGCTAACTCATCCCTAGGGAAGATGACACAAAGTGGCCCCAGAAGAACAAGGATGGCCGTCAAGAGTTGGAAATTCGGTTAGGCAGCGAGCACATCTCCTTTGAGGTAGGGTGACCCGTCTATCATGGCCTTCAGTGAACTGACGACAATAGACTGCGAAAATTGGCTCGCTCCAGGACGTACAAGACTCGTCGGACCCAGAAGGCCTCCGCGTCTTCTACTACCTGGTGCAGGATCTCAAGGCTCTGGTCTTTTCTTTAATATCTCTGCACTTCAAGGTATGCGATCAAGTGCACTCATGTCGAACATGAAGACTCACAGCGTTATAGATCAAGCCTATCTAAGCCTCTCGCCGCCACATGGAGGCACAGTAGCGTTGCTTTTGCCGACAGCGCACAGCCACGGGGTTGTGGCACAACCGCGGCTCGATGTAGAATGACGTAGGGACGGCGTACGGAGTCAACTGGAGGAACGACATCTGCTTGTGACTAGTGTCACCTGATCTCCGTGATCTCTTCCAGGACGATGGTGTATGAGAGAAGAATGCCCAGCAAAGGGCGATTTGACCAGAATTCGTTAGATCGCGCGGGTCGGCTCGGAAGGTCAACATGGCCCACTTGGCAAGGAATGATCATACAATTTACAGAATCAATCGACGGCCTAGATATCAAGTGTTCCAATGTGTCTAGGTTTGGCCCCATGTCATCCCACGTGAGCCTAGCTAGTGCGGCTTCCCCGCGTAAGTGCAGCTCAGTGACCCACTAACTTTGAACCGCCTAGACACCTCCGCCGAGTCCAAGTCATCCATCCAGCATGCATTCTTCCCCATCGCCACGCTTCTGGCTCCCGCAAGGCTCTATTGTATAATCGCACATTCATCCCCACCCGTCCCATGTATAATCGCCTCGCACCTTCGCTGTAGTCTCGTCGCACCTGCTATCGGACCATGCCGACGCCGGATGATGAAGCCATGGTCTCGCCGGTGGAGCACGAGAGCATCGCTGGCCGCCCGACTTGTCCACCCGAGGAATCGCGCGTTATCGCAACCCACGAATTGAATGAGATACGGGACGCCCACGACGACAGCAATGCCAGCGCCGTGCCCGATGTTCCCATGCAGCAGCCCACTCCGTCTCCACAAAACTCGCGCGAGCATACCCAGGCGCCCGACGATATCCAGACCAAGCTGCCCAGCACCGACAGAGACTCGCCCACCAGAGACATTCCCACGCCTATGACGGCGACAGACGACGGTACTGAAGAGCAACGCACCTCTCACGTCTCGCCGCTTTCTCCCGCTGCGCCAACTTCGCTGCTCGCCAGCCATCTATCGTCCCCATTCCCTGCGCATAGGGTATGTTAGACCAGCATGCACGCTGAACAATGCGCAAAGTAGACGTTGCTAATGCCGATGCAGTTCCTACCGAATACATCCTCGTCCCTCCTTCGGCCCGGCAGTCGCTTCGTGGGCACCCAAACCTCCGACCGCCAGCAGTATGACGTCGAAGTCGATATAAAACATGTCGACATGCGCGAATCCTTCATGTGTGGATACTTGCGCATCAAAGGTGCGCACACCTCTCCGCAGTGCCAGTAGAGCTTGTAGACTAACACGTCCACAGGTTTAACGGAAGACCACCCAAGTCTGACGACGTACTTCGAAGGCGAGATCATCGGCACCAAATACACCTTCATTACACAGCATCCAGAATGGGGCTCCAACGAGAAGGTCGACCGGCAACACTGGGGGCGGTTCGACGCGTACAAGCCGATTGCTAAGTACTCTGCGCGCCAGGACCAGGTGTCGAAGGATCTGAACCAGAAGGAACATCTCTTCATGCGGTGGAAGGAGTACTTCCTCGTGCCAGACCACCGAGTGAGGACTATAAGCGGTGCGAGTTTTGAAGGCTTCTACTACATCTGCTTCAACCAGCTCTCAGGTGGCATCGAGGGCATCTACTTCCATGCTAAGAGCGAGAAGTGAGTTTGACATCCCAGCCAACATGGTCGTATGCTAACACTGCCCAGATTCCAGAAGCTCAATTTGAAACACATCCAAGATTTTGGGTGTCAAGGCGCGATTGAATTCCGATAATGTTGATGACTGAACGACTGGGCATTTGGATATGGATTAGCATTAGGGCGCACACCTGGGATTGTCTTCTTGTATCGATTTTTTTCCCACGGACCGTATGCAGGGTGCCAAGGTCGTCGGGCTTTTTGTAGTAACGTCTCTGAGACATGCAGGTCGAATTACGTCACGCTACGCCTTGTCGTACAAGCAGTAGATCGCTGCGCGAACGGCTGTTTGCTGTGTTGCTGCAGATGTGGTGGACCAGAGACCCTGGCGCTAGCGAAAAACTCGCTTGATTCGTGATACGCAGCTAATCGACTATTACCTCAGCACCTGTGCATCTACCTTTGACCCTACTTCCTTGCATATCTGTTAATTGCGCATACCAAAGTCACCATGCCAGGCGAAGCAGCAAAGCGCACAAAGCGCGAGGAGTACAAGAAGTCTCTGCAGACGGAGGAGCAGCAGGGCGCGATGCCCAAGAAGAGGTTCTACAGGCAGCGCGCCCATGCGAATCCATTCTCAGATCACTCACTCACATAGTAAGAAGGTTTAGTCTTTGGTGAGAAATGGATCTAACATGATGCAGCCCCAAGAGCCCCGCAGACATGGACTGGGCGAGTCTATACCCCTTGTACGCCAAACATCCCAAGAAAGAGACGGAAGAAGGGCAGAATGAGTCACATGATCTCAGCATAGAAGAGCAACGGGAAGCAAATGCGATATCAAAGAACGTGGAAATAGCAGACATAGGATGCGGCTTCGGCGGCCTACTCTTCGCCCTCGCACCCAAATTCCCCGATACATTGATACTCGGTCAGTCCCCCATTTATTGTCGCCACCTCGTTCACCACACAAGCACACAAGACCACAAGCAGCATCCCCAAACTAACACGAACCCACAGGTATGGAAATCCGCATGTCAGTAACAGAATACGTGCAAGAAAAAGTCCGCGCCCTCCGCGTCCAAAACGCCTCCAGTTCGCAGCTCTACCAAAACACCTCCTGCATCCGCGCAAACACCATGAAATTCCTGCCCAACTTCTTCCAAAAACACCAGTTATCGAAAATCTTCCTCTGTTTCCCGGACCCGCATTTCAAACAGCGGAAACACAAAGCGCGCATTGTGTCTTACACCTTAAACTCAGAGTACGCTTACGTGCTAAGGCCTGGAGGTGTGGTGTATACGATTACGGATGTGCAGGACTTGCACGAGTGGATGAAGGGGCATTTTGAGCGTCATCCGTGTTTTGAGCGGGTGGAGAGGGTGTTTGAGGAGGGGAGCACGGTGGATGGGGTTGAGGGCGTGGGTATGGATGAGTGTGTTAGGCTGATGAGGAGTGAGACTGAGGAGGGGAAGAAGGTAGAGCGGAATAAGGGGTTGAAGTTTGTGGCGTGCTTTAGGAGGAGGGAGGATCCGGAGTGGCCATAGAGTGGTGGGGTGGGCGTGTCTTGAGGGCTTTTTGACATAGCTGCTTTGCTCAACTCCATCATGCTTTTTTGATCAGAGCTCAAGTAAGATCAATGGTCAGTGATTGACCTAGCAAGCAGGCTGAAAATTATATCACGTGGAAGAAATGTCAGTCTGACCCTTGCAATCCGCGGAGCGAAGTACCGAAGCCTACCCCACTCTCATGGGTTGCTGCACCACCTGGCATCACCTGGGCAACCTGACAGATAACCTCACTTGTGAAGTACCACGAACAACAGTCGGCACACACAGCACAGATTTCTGCATGGGCTGTTCCGTCTGTCATTGTCTCCATACAATCTCTCGATTCTCGCAAGCTTCGCACTATCGCGCAACCGATCCATCCCACGATGCCCCGCGCCTCGCTATTGCAGCTCCCAGAAGAGCTACGACTGAGAGTGGTCGAATACGTATGTCAACGGCGCCCACTGCTCCAGGATACGTACTAATTGATCTAGATAACACTGAAGAGCGATCTCAAATCGCTGTGTGAGACATGTTCAGCTCTACGTGTTGTCGCGAACCCGCTACTGTATAGGCGTATCATCTTGCGACTATGGAGTCGGCGTGCTGTGGATCGTCTCCAGAAGTCCAACCTGGCAGGCGCTGGCCTCCATTTCCAGCACACGAAAGAGCTCATTATCGAAGACAGTCCCCCTGGCGAAGAGCTCTTCACGATACACAGTGGACGGATCCGCCCACCTCTTCTTGATCGTCGGGTTGATGCTCATTACCTGAACGCTTATGAGAAAGACAATTACGCCTACTCATTCTTGCAAATTATGCACCATCATCAACTAGAACGCTTATGGTGAGCTACTATCTGGATGTGCTGGCAATTGATGTTGAGGCTAATGGAATCAGGTACCATTCACGGCGACCATTATCGCCAGTGGTGAAAACACATCTGCGCAACTACCAAACTAAGATACAAGACCTCCAAATAGGCTTGTATACTGATCCCGGGTCACCTGAAGTGTTGCCGCGGATATTCTGTGGTCTGCAACGCCTCGATCTTTATCTCAATGGACCGGTTGACAATTATGACAAATGGGTCACCCTCTTGTTCAATAATATCGAAGCCGTTGGTGCCAACTTAAAGTCCTTATCTTTGACAGCAGAAGAGGCCGAGGATGTCAACGGGCCCTTGAATACCTGGGCAATGGGCGAGCAGAACGATCTCACCCGCTTCACCCCCATGCTCGAAGAACTTACGTTGTTCAATTTCACTTTCGAGGACGTCTTCGAAGGGTTGTCTTTGATTGTCGACTTCCATCGACTTGCGCGACTCAAGCTCCTGGGAAGCTATGGGGGAGCTCAAGACTTTTTTGAACATCTTGCCGACCGTGCCAAGGGCAAAAGGCTCAACCTAAAGCATATTGCCATAGAGCTTGCGGGTGATCTCTCGCCGTCTGGAGCCGATACTCTGGGGGGCTCCCTGAAACAGATATTCAAGGCCTCTGAACCTCTTGAGAGTTTCCATATCCGCTGCGATGAAGCGGATCCTGACGAAAGTCCTACGTACAGTTACTTGGAGTACCTCCACCGTGCCGGACATAACTTGCAGAGTCTGAGTTTCCATGCGAATCAGTACAATCGGGGTGAATATGACTCCGATGCTGCGAATTTACTGTTGGAGATTGGCCAAGACTTTTCCTTTCATGGATTGAAACAGCTTGCAATCTACTTTGAAGAAATGTCAATGCTTAGCGGCATCTGGGGAATGGAAGGCTTTGAGCCTATGCTCATAGTAAGTCATAGCAATCAGGTTCAGAGCGGTTGGCCGCAAGAACAATAGCTAACAGTTAGTAGACGGCGTTAAGCCGTTTCCCAGAACTGCGCTTGCTTCACCTTCGCCTACCACACTGTGTCCGTATGGGGTGCGCTGAACTAGGCGGCGGGTGGGACACCTCAATATTGGTCCTGCAGCTGCAAACTTTCGCAAGCCGCATCTTTGAGTCTCTGAATGCAGAAGTATTGAAGAAGACGGGTGCAGAATCGAAGCTGGATGCTTTGGTAATCGGCCATGTGGCGACTCTGGGGGATCCAGACAACCTGGATCTCGTGCGTCCACTTCCACAACAATGCTTCGTCCGAGGCGAGCAACGCGATATCCTGGGTCGCACCGTTCCCGTTGCTGTACCCGTTACGAGAATGATGTTGCGCGAAACGCAACCGTACACGGATATCTTGGAAGTCGATGTGCATTCTGCTTCCGATGCGTGGGAGGTGTGGGCTGCTCGACCGATGTAAGGCAAAGTCCAGCTACCTTTCGAAACGTTGTCGCGAAGCGAGCTGGACCATCTTGAGAGCATGTTGTTTCCAGAACATGTCGTGCTAAAGCATTTGGAGCTTGCAGAAGGATGCGCGTTCCTTAGAGGGCGTGCGTGGCTAGCATGTTGGTACTGTGTCACGTCATTCTTCATAGAGTCTAGCCTCTAAGCGTTGAATCGAAGAAGTGCTTTTTAGCATCCCAGGCGTCCCGTGAGCGCCTGCCACATACTCTGTTCGTGGTGCTGTGTGGGACTCCCAGATATCATTCGAATGCGCAGTCTTAACGGTGCTGTGTAATACCAACATTACGATCGCTCTTCGTTGCACATCCGCGCTGTATCTTCGGACAAGGTGAAGGTAGGCTATCATATTGCTTTTGCATAATGGCCCTGGTGCCTTTGGACTTGTTGGTCGAATCGTAGTGGTGCGTCATCGGTGATGCAAGCCTAGAAAATTTAAGGGGCGGGTTGCGACAAATGCGGGGCGGCGTTCCTGCATGCGCGAGTCGGCCCTTGTACGAGGTCGGAGCTTCCCAACGTGCCAACCTTCTCTTTCACGAAAGCCTAATCGTGCGGAGAGTTTCTTCCTCAGACTATTCATTTCTCTTTATACGTACAACCAAATTGACATCAATTACCCGCATCGCGTTCCCTCAGCGTGTCGCAGATCAGTTTTCGTCGACACGGCACTATCTGTAAGCATGTTGCAGCTCAGCACCGACTGCCAAAGATGCGTACTTGATTACGTGGGTTGCCCACATCGACACTTTGGGTAGCTATATTGCGTGTCGCATGCTCTAAGCATATCTAGATACTGTCTGAGTAGAAGCTCACATTGTCTTGGTAACTATTTAGTTATGAAGACTTAAAATTGTGCATGCAGCAAAAGCGACAGGAATTCTAGCTACACCTAGTGTCGACCTTCGCATAACCAGGCTAACCTTATCAGATACATACGCGAAGTGATCTAAGATCGCTATGTTTGGTATCGAAGGAACTCAATCACCTTGCAGTGGAGAAACTTTACAGACGCGTCGACATTCGCCTGTGGAGCGAAGGGAACACCGACTGGATGATTCAACACCTCAAGCGAGCTCAGAAGTACGCCAAGCACATTAGGGAACTTGTTGTAGAAGACGAGCGTATCGCCCCTGATGCGGATTCTGCACAGTATGGTCATGTCGCATTACCTTTCCTTTGGAATCACAGTGACCACTTCAACGCTGGGGCGAAAGATCCTGCAGAACGCGACCGTAAACTCGAACAAATCTTGGATCTCATTCCGATAAATGCACTTCGCACATTTCGGTAGGTCTGAACTAAAACGCTTTATGTTGTATTGTATTACATACTGATGCCGATAGTTTCATCGCCCTACGGAGTTTGACCAGATCACTGGACATGAGACTTGCTGCAAACCAAGCAAACATCACAGCCCTCCAACTCCGTCTCCATGCCGACTATGGAAACCCCAGTCAGCTACCAGCAATCTTCCACCGAGAAGATGGTCTGAAACGACTTGATGTGCACATTGTCGATGAGTCGCTTGTCACACTTCTGCTCGACAACATCGAAAACATTGGAAGAAACCTGCAGTCCTTGTCTCTGTATGGTTCAAGTGAAAGTGGAAACTTTCAACTCTCCAGCAACCCGATCAAAAACCACGCCTGGAAAGGTCAAAGGCGCACACTTCCCTTAAAGGAACTTAGGTTAACGAACTGGAGGTTGAAGGACACCTATACGTCTCTGTCGAAAATCATTGACTTCCACCGGCTGCTGAAGTTGGATCTTGCAAAATGCATGGATAGCTTCGAATTCCTGTCCGCCATGACAAACGCAAAGCCGGATACGAAGTTTCATCTTAGGCATGTTGGGCTTAACGACGATTTCTATCGCGAGGACGCAATAGAACTCCCACGAGATGGGCGTAACGTATGTCTGAAGAGCTTATTTCAAGCATGTCCAGACATCAGCAGCCTTCATATTGGCGCCAATCAGCTCAGTCCTCTACCTCCAGCCCTGAAAGAGTATTTGGCGAGCCGAGGCCCAGAGTTGAGGGTTCTGAGTCTCGTTTCCGAGCACAGTGTGCTTCACGAGAATGACTTTGACTTTGTTTGCAAGTCATGCCCCAACCTTGAGGAGCTGGCTGCCAGGGTGGATGAGGAATATTTCGTAGCCGGTATGGGCTACGGTAATTTGGAAGAGTTTTTAGTAAGTTGCCCAACCGCTACTAGAAGCAGCTAAACTTCGTGTCGCATTCTGCAAAACAAATCTGAGCTAGAAGTATACATTACTTCAGAAGCTGTCTTGCTATCAACATTTGATAGCATGTATGCGACACGATTTCTAAAAACAAAGACTAACAAATCGCAGGATTCTATACGACGCCTACAGAGGCTCCGTACACTGCATGTCCAATGCCCGGTGGTCAGCGACATGTTCGGCAGTTGGAGCGAGAGGGGCGGCTACGCACGCAACGACTCTCAAATCCTAGCAACGCAGATGCAGACGTTTGCCAACCTTGTTTATGGAGAATTCTTCAAGAACTCACATTTCAACCTCGAAGTTCTCATTATCGGACACCTGAGACCGATGCTGCGGGACAGCATGGCTTATCCTGCGGAGATATTCAGTTTGGACCCGGGGCCTCGCTACTTGCCGCAATTCTGCTTCATTAGAAGTCGTCAAGAGGACTGGTTGGGACGCTCTACGACGACTGGCGTGCCGGTATCGAGGTCCTTGCTACGCCGGACGCATCTCCATGTGAACATACTGGACGTGGACTGCGTGGAACCGTTCGAGCAATGGGTCGGTCAAGCCATCTGATGTTTGGGTAAAGGACCTGCACTGGGATAGGTGGCATTTGGATTGCAATACCCAAATTTGATCCAGAATATTGCCTAGCTGGGAGGATACGTTACCTCGAAGCCTACCTACTTATCCAGGACAAGTAGCATGTATGCGGCAAAACGTGACACGGGTTGTATGGCTGAAGGAGGGGGATATGGTGATATTGTCGTTCAAAGAGATTTGATGAGGTCACAGAAATGATACGCATAGTAACCATTATCGTTTTGACGGCTTGGCACGCGTGTCCTGAAGATAGTATTGGTAGTCCATTATACCCGCTTTTGGAACCGCGAATCGCGTTCATGACCACACCGACTCCCCAGTCTCATATCTCTGTACGTTGTTGTCAGGCTCATCCTCAAGGCTGAGTCATCTGGATCGCATACGAAATCATCGCAACCGCTCATATACTCATGGCTAACCGTGATCGGTGTTGACTATGACTAATTTGAACTATGCGTCCTCCAACTTTGGTAATCTTGGCAAGAGGATACCCAAGCATCATACATCATGGTCTAGGACGAACCTACAAGACGAAGTAGGTAAACGAGAGCGTCCATCGTAGAGCTGTCATGTTGGACCAAGACTGAAGATAGTCGTTAACGTAGCGTCAATCTAGTCAACGTCGTGTGGTGGTCCAAGCCACATAGGCTGCGGGCCGTCATGCATCCTTTGCTGGTAAAGAAGAGCGGGGTTGGGGTAGATCCGCACACACCGGAAGTTCATTGCACACGTGTACGAACGGGCACTAAGTAACCGAGAAACATCAGGAAGAGGAGGATCTTTCCGACCGGTTTCGCGGGATGCAGGAGAAAAGATCGGCAATGATAGCACGATAGTTCATGTCGGCAATGGTAGTACGCCAACCCATGTCAAAGGAACAAAAAATTGCATGTTTGCTACGATGAAGTGAGAACTGTTCAATTCCGCGAACCATGTATGCTGTCCCGTCTCGCGAGGGTATAGTGATATAGATAGAACGCCGTAACTAAAGTAAATCAAGGAGTCACAGTCCACGCGTAGCGTTCCTGCGCACTCAACTCGCCCAACACCGAGCCTGAACGACTAAGTCAGAAGAAAGGAAAGACGTAACGGAACATGAGATCAGGGCCAGCTGATGCTACAAGCGTCGTGCTATTGCGCAAGGACCTTGTCTACAGCAGCACCAGCCAGCAGCTGAACGTCTTGTATGCTGCCCTTGACGTCGATGATCTCCACATCCTTCAGTTGCTTGCACTCCGTCTCGTCGGGCTCTTCCAGCGCAGCGAACTGGCTCTCGACCATGGCGTCCTTCATGTAGTGGCCTTGTCTGGCGCGGACGCGGGCGAGGAGGGTCTCCATGTCAGAGCGGAGGTAGACGAAGTGTACGTTGGCGTTTGGGTCCTCGTCGTAGAGGCGGGCTGTGCGGATGACGTCGCGGTACTTCTTCTTGAGCGCACTGCAGGTAACAACGACGCCATTGGCTCCGTTCTTCAGTGCAGTGATGGCTTGGTCTCGTAGAAGGATGAGCCAGTCCCAGCGGTCTTCGTCGTTGAGAGGGATGCCGGCGGCCATCTTGTCGATGTTTGCTTTTGGGTGGAACTGCAAGGACGTCAGTACGCATTAGATAGATCACAGGGAACTGGCTTACCTCGTCGCCCTCGATGTAGTCAAATCCATATCGGTCCGAGAGGTGCTTTGCAACAGTGCTCTTGCCGCACCCTGCTGGACCGGTGACGATGAGGATGTGGTGGTGGGTTGAAATGGTCATTTTGGCGGTCTCGGTCTCGTTCATGACAGCCATGGACTTGGATGGCGAGCCTGTATTGGAAGCCGGTGGTGTAGGTGGTGATGCATATTGTATGGGCTTTGGCTGCGATAGATCGACGGTTTGCATCATGGTGGTACAGAGTTTGGAGTTTGAGTCAAACTGTTGTGGAAATGAGTGTTTGTAGTACGTGAGGCTCTTGTATGACGCTAATGCTTGAGTTGGGCTCCCGAAAACAAAGGGACGGGTGTCGGGTAGGGTTAATATAGTATATTGCGATATGGTCGGGACCAAATATAAGTGTATGCAGACTGTAAGCAATCAACGGCGCCCCGATTCGCGCTGGGGCGTGGTGCGTTTTAAGGCGTGGGACCTTGGAATACTGGTCTGGAAATTTCTCCCGCAAGCCATGACGGCAACGGCAAGGGTGAAATGCGATGGAGCTTGTCGTTATTCTGGGAGCCAAGCCACGATGGCACGCTCCGAAAAGCAAACAGCGAATGGCGAGCAAGGGCGTGTAGCTAGTTTCAGTAACAGGCCCAGCCGGCTGTAACAGCCGCGAAGCCGGGGCTGGAGAGAGAGAACTTCGGCGTTTGAAAGTGGACCTGTCGCGTGTGGGATGACGAGTAGCGCATCAGTCTCCCCGCATGAGGACCCCAGTCCTTCTCAGGTACTTATGCATCCCGCATGCCGGTGACCACGACATGCCAGCGCAGACTTGAGTTCTGAACGCCAGGCAACTGCAGGGCGCTCTGCTGAGTAGATTGCGATTCGACTGAGTATCTGCCTGGACGCAATAGACTTCAGCTCACCGCTTTGACTCGCGGTACGAAGCTGTTTGATAATGGCGCGTGGGGGTTAGGCGAGGAATCTCAAAGTGCATCGGGCCGGTGAGGATCGAGGCTGCGAACAGTCTTTGAGTTGCGATTAGTCGATTAGTCTTTGGGGCGGCATCCGGCAGATGCTCCGGATAGTCCAGACGGGTGAGAACGTTTGAGCGCGACGTGCAGGCAGACCCGATCAGTCACAACGCCGCGATATTGCAGCTGCTCGTGTGCAGCTCACCGCCAAACGAGTGCATATTTGCTGTTTCGTATGCAGGTGCCTATCTCCGCAGGCTCGGGAGGGGCATGTGGAGGACCATCTGACCCGACGAGAGCAGCAGTCAGACGTGACGTGGACCCAGTGAAGAGTAAAACAAGGATACCTGGGGGTGAATATGACGAGGTGGTGTTGGTGAGGGATCGGGGAAGGCGGGGCAGAATGCGCTCACGTGACGGGCTCAACGGGGACAAGCGTCATCAGCTGTTGCCATGGATCTGGGGCGCAGCTCTCCACACCACGGCCATCCAGTCG
Source organism: Alternaria viburni (assembly GCF_023758015.1). Classification (NCBI taxonomy): domain Eukaryota; kingdom Fungi; phylum Ascomycota; class Dothideomycetes; order Pleosporales; family Pleosporaceae; genus Alternaria; species Alternaria viburni. The sequence continues at coordinate 71,443 of NW_026055809.1, forward strand.
AGCGCCGCCGACCACCGACGCGACGAGTGCCTCTGATACCGCTTCCGAACACGCGCCAATCCACCGGCACTTCTCTGGCCCGGCATGTCGTACTTCTTCTCCACCCCGGTCGACATCGACATCGTGCTCGAGGACCTCGACGACCGCTCCGCCGTTGATGTCAAGCTCGACAAGAACCGCAAAGAGAAGGTGCCGCTGTACCTGGATGGCGAATCAGTCAAGGGCCAGGTCACCGTCAGGCCCAAGGATGGCAAGCGCCTCGAGCACACGGGCATCAAGGTGCAATTCATCGGCACCATTGGTAGGCATCCGCCGTCCCGAAGCTTCACCATAGCTATATCTCGGCGCGCAGTGCTGACATAATGCGCCAGAGATGTTCTTCGACCGCGGAAACCACTACGAGTTCCTCTCCCTCGGCCAAGAGCTAGCAGCCCCCGGCGAGCTCCAGCACCCGCAGACGTTCGACTTCAACTTCAAGAACGTCGAGAAGCAATACGAATCCTACAATGGCATCAACGTCAAGCTGCGCTACTTTGTGCGCGTCACCGTGTCGCGGAGAATGGCAGACGTAGTCAGAGAGAAGGACCTCTGGGTCTACTCCTACCGGATACCGCCCGAGACCAACAGCTCCATTAAGATGGACGTCGGTATCGAAGACTGCCTGCACATTGAGTTCGAGTACTCGAAATCGAAATACCACTTGAAGGACGTGATTGTGGGCAGGATATACTTCTTGCTGGTACGGTTAAAGATCAAGCACATGGAGTTGTCCATCATAAGAAGAGAGACAACGGGGGCTGCTCCCAACCAGTACAACGAGAGCGAGACGCTGGTGCGCTTCGAGATCATGGACGGCTCACCGTCGCGAGGTAAGCACGATGACTCGTTTGCGACAGGCATTACTGACGACGTCAAGGTGAAACAATTCCCATCAGGTTGTTCCTCGGAGGCTTCGACCTGACACCCACCTTCCGCGAAGTCAACAAGAAGTACTCCACCCGATACTACTTGAGTCTAGTACTCATCGACGAAGGTATGACATACGCATATCTCTACGCAACTGTGACTGACCTTCATCCAGACGCCCGTCGATACTTTAAGCAATCCGAGATCGTGCTATTCCGACAAGCACCGGAAGGCCTGACGTTGGCCCAGGAGCAGAACAAGCTGATGGCAGTGTCGTGAGAGCGTAGATAGAAGTCACTGCATAGATACTTGGAAGTTGTTGAGCGTGGGGTGTGGGATCTGCCAAAGGCTGCCCATCGACCCACCATACGAATGTTCGGACCTCGGGATCGGGCTCAACATTGTACTATCACACCGCGGCGGCGGGAGCTTACGCAGACACTGGGGCATTCTTCAGTGCATGGATGGTGCATGTGTAAATACAGCAATGCAGTCCTCCCGGGACGGCAATGTCGCAGGGAAATCATCGGGCAAACGTAGAAATCTTGGCCGAGTCTCCACATTACGATGCAATAGTGCGTCTTCACCTGCATGATCGTGGTGTACCATCGGCTCTGGTCCCGAACTCTCTGTCAGAGAAGTGTGGCTTGTGTGATATTCTAGGTAGGCCATGACTCGACATCGCCGCTGCCGGTTGTTGCGGCCTCTCGAGCGTTGTTGTGCTTATTGGTTGAGACTGTTCTTGAGGCTCTCGGGTGATCTGCACCTAAACATTCCCTACGCGGTTCCTGCATCGATTCCCCTTACACTTTCCGAGGAGACTTTTGATGACTCTTTCGCTCACAAGACACCATAATGTCAATCTGTCGCTCCGATCATGTCGACGACAAAGGCTTCAGCTCCGCGGAACGCGCATGCGACCCACAGTAAAGATGCCGATGCTCAGCAATCTCACGATCCGCACGACGCCACACTTTGCCGCAACCCTGAGGATCGCGATGGAACCCTTCTTATCAGGGCAAACCCACTAAAGCTGAGTTCCCGAAACGGTACGCACCCACTCAACATGAAAACCCGTCCAAATGATTGGAATGTGTGATTCCGCGTCACCAAGAGTCGCTCCGAAATAATGGGGACGTGGGCGTACTAGGCAAAAGCTTCCCTGCAAATGACGTTTTGCATGGAATTCTTTCACTTTCCCATGGCTTAATCGCGGGACTACTTTTTCACCATGTTGTACACTTGGCACCTCCCACGCCCCTGTTTTACTCCCACGTCCAGTACATATCAGATATAAGGTTGTCAGGGTCTGCTTGCCCTGAGACGTAGGAAGAAACGAGCATACAACATGTCGCAACAACAGCCGAACAAAGCTGATAACAGTAAGTTATCGAACAAGCACAATTTTCTTTTCTCGAAAAGCCAGAGGAGCTTCTTTCCATTGGCATCAAGAAATTACACGTACTGACCTTCTACAGGGCAGCAGTCAGATTACTTCACATCCCAAAGACCTGCTGCAACGCCTGAGCCACGACAGCAACCCTCGGCAACACGCATGCCATCGGGTCTGGCACAAAGTCGTTCCAATGCACCAAGTATAGGGAGACTTGACACTGCTCGCTTAGAGTCACGACCCGAGAATGAGCGTGCCAACACTACTGCAACTGGTATGACCCAAATGGGCACCATCAGAAACACGCCCACTGCCCGAAAGAGCCGAGCAACTCGTGAGAATGTCAGGCAAGAGCCGCCACGACGACCTGAGAAGAAGCAACAGCAGACTGTAGACGTGGAGAATGACTACTTCTCATTGAATCCTTGGTACAATGAGCAAAAGTCAAAGCCAGTCTTCGGTTTGGGTGCGCCTTTGCCACGTACTGTACGTAAGGGTATGTGGTGGGGTAGAGGCGACCTGCGCAAGTCTCTGTACCGGGTCGATGAAGGAGATGCAGATGGTATTGCTCGACAAGATGGTTTAGGCTTCCATGATGGCAAAGGTAAGTCTTCATATCCCCCCTTGATGTGACCTCCCTCAAGAGTAATCATTCTAACTAGAACGTGGACAGATTTGGAAGAAGATTCAGAAGACTCTCAGGAGACGCTAGACGGCGTTGGTCGCCCACACCAGCGACGTGACCCCTCGCACTTCCAGACAACAGTTGACGGCCGCAATGTCAATATGAAACGCGTGCCGACTAGTGAAGCTGACCAGGTGCTTGGCCGCAACCAAGAACCGAACGCTCGCAGTCATGAACATCATGAAGGTCAAGAACGTGCGCCTGTCAACGAGCACGGCTTAGAGTTCTCTGATGGACGCGGGCAGCAGCAACACTTTGGTTTGCAAGACGGTCTTCCGCCGCTCCAGGAACACGATACGAATATGTCTTCCCAGACTAAGCAGGAAGAGAAAGAGATTCAGCAACGGGAGCATGAGGCAGAACGCGAGTTCTACAACCAGTACCGCAACCCAATCGCTAGGCTGCGAGCCAAGTACCCACAGGCACCTGCCGAGTTCCTAGCCGTACGTATCATCAAATCTTTTGACAGCAACCTTGCTAATACCGTGTAGACGTTTGTGTATCTCCTTATTGGACTTTGCGTCAACCTTTCGGTCGCCACATCTCAAGAAGGCACCGGCAGCTTCGAAACCCAAGCCTGGGGATGGGGCTTCGCAGTCATGATCGGCATCTACCTCGGCGGTGGTGTCAGCGGTTCACATCTCAGTCCCACAATCTCAATCTCGCTATCCGTCTACCGCGGTTTCCCCTGGAAGATGGCAATCGTCTACATCTTCATGCAGTTGCTGGCAGGACTTTGTGCCGGCGCTGTAGCTTACGCGTACGTTAAATCTTCTGCCGATCAGAATGCCTCAGTTGCTAACTTCGTAATAGTCTTTACGCAGATGCTATTCATGCAGTAGACCCCGGTCTTACCCTGGAGATGACCGGCAAGGCTCTCTTCCCTCAAGGACCCATCTACTCCACCGCAACCGGCTTCTTCAACGACTTCGTCTACATGGCCATCTTCGTCTGCGTCATCTTCGCCCTAGGAGACGACCAGAACTCGCCTCCAGGCCAAGGTATGACAGCTTTCGTCGTCGGTCTTACAGGCTTCGTCACCATGATCGGGCTTGGCTACAACACCGGTCTGGGTATCTCGCCAGCGCGCGATCTTGGTCCAAGGCTCATCGGATTGTGGGTTGGATATGATTCGGCTTTTGAGAACGGATACTGGGCGTATGGCTCTTGGGGCGCATCTATTGCTGGCGCGTTGTGTGGTGGCTTGATGTATGATTTGTGTATCTTCGTGGGTGGAGAGTCGCCTGTTAACTACAGGTGGCCGCAGCCGGGGGATATCAAGTGGAAGGCTAAGGAGAAGAAGGATAAGGCGAAGGATAGGATTCAACAGGTGGCGTAAATCTTCGCAAGTAATGTTAATAGTTGAAAGAAAACAGTTCGATGCATTTACTCGGTAGATTTCTTGTGAAGATGCAGTTGCGTCGGTTGATGTGCGAGGAAGCTTGTGCGGCTCCGGGAATAGGGCGACCGGAAACACGGCGCGGCGCGTCATGCCCAACCACCGATCCGCAACTTCTCCATTGGATATCTCACGATCATGACCTCTGGGGAGAAGGTCACATCCTATCGGAAGCTACACCGACGCATAATCGTACGCTGCGCGCAAACCTATCGCTAGCGATGAGCTCTGTGATCCTTTTCGTGTCTCATCTGTCGCATACCTCTCATCACCGTCACCACATCAGCCACCATGCCATGACAGCAGCGACCAGCAACACATGAAAAAGCACTACAAACAGGAAGAATAGTTAGAAAATGTCTACATCCCCAAACATCGACGACACGACCCCGTCGTCGAAGCCAGAAACGCTACACCAGGAGCACAAACAACCAGACCGCAAAATCGGCATGCGCTCACGCCTGAAACATTTCACATTCGCCTGGTTCCTCTCAACAATGAGCACAGGCGGTCTCGCCCTCGCCATAGCAGAAACACCGCATCAATTCCCCGGTACGCCCTCCCTCCCCTCCACCACGAATCTCCCATCGCTCCTACCAGAACTAACACTAACCCCCGCAGGCCTCCACCAAATCGGCCTAACCCTCTTCATCCTAAACATCACTCTCTTCCTCTTCCTCTGCACCTGCACAACCCTCCGGCTCATCTACCACACTTCCCACTTCCTCACTTCCTTCCTCCACCCCCAAGAATCCTTCTTCCTCGGCTCCTTCTACCTCTCCCTCAGCGTCATCCTCGCCGGCATCCAAACCTACGGCATCACCCACGGTCCGGCTTACCCCTGGCTCATCGACGCGGTTTACGTGTTGTATTGGATCTACGCCGCGGTTTCCCTCGCAAACGCGGTGTTCCAGTATTGGGTGGTGATTGAGTGGGGGAAGGTACGGCCTGTGCCGCCGCTGCCGAGTCTTTTCCTAGCGGGGTATTCGACGATGTTGACGGGGACGGTGGCGAGTCTTGTGGCGGGGAGTCAGACGGATGGGAGGGCGGTGAAGGTGGTTGTGAGTGGGGTTGCGTGGCAGGGGTTTGGGTGGTGTGTTAGTCTTGTTGCTATTGTGGGGTTTGTACGCAACTTGCTGGACAATGGGTTTCCGCCAGCGCAGTTACGGCCTGCGTTGTTTATACCGGTCGGGAGCGGGGCGTACACCATTGTTGCGTTGATTGGGCTGGCGAATGCGGTTCCGGAGGGGATGGAGGGGGGCTACTTTGCGAAGCATCCTGCTGCGCCGGAGATTCTTCGTGTTCTGGCGCTCTTCACGGGGATCTTTCTGTATGTCTTCAGTTTCTGGTTGTTTGCTATTGCGTTCCTGGGGAATGTGGGGGTGGTGGGTAGGATGCCGTTTAGCTTGACATGGTGGGCATTCATCTTTCCGAATGTGGGGTTCACGCTTAGTACGAGTGTGTTGGGAAGGGAGTTGGAGAGCGAGGGGATACTCTGGGTGGCGAGCGTGATGACGGTTCTGCTGGTGGTGATTTGGTTGGTGACGGTTGTGGGATGTGTGAGGGCGGTTTGGAAGAAGCAGATTGTTTGGCCGGGGAGGGATGAAGATAGGGATCGTTGAGTATTGGAATCAGGCCGTATCTTTAGCAACAAAGACTTTCATCACTCACGCTATTTCTGCGAGCTCACCAACTCTCTCTCGACAGTAAAGTCAACTTGTTTTTCGATACGAGCCATTGGCCTCAATTCCGTCTCACTGCCCCAGTCGTTGCTTGCTTTCCTGCCTTGCTCACTGCTTGGTAATCTCAGACCAGTGTTGTGACTCCATCTATTTCCACTGAACACACGACGTACTTTACCTTGCGGACCCGACGCAGCTGGTTCCGCTGAACCATATACTGGCGGTGCAGACGGACCGGGTCGCGTTCGCCCCATCTTCCCGTTAAGCAGGTACCTGAATGCGGGTAGCGTAGCTACTATTACGGAGACAGATGACTCGATGTGGCTCCACATGCTGAGTAGTACCGGGCCATCAGCAAGTGTAGTCGGATCGGGGTTGGAAGTGGCCTTGGTGACTTGCGCAAGCCGTGCGAAAGCGAAAGCGATGATGATGGTACCGAGCGAGAAAATGACGGCGAGTCCAAACTTTTGATGAGGCGAAACTTGTAGTTTGCGCAGCAAGTTCAAAGGAAGGAGCATAATGAGGGCATCGGCAACCACGTCGGCGCTGGTTGCGAACTTGATAGAGGCGTCGGCTCGCACGAGATCTTCCGGGTCGCTACATCCAGCTACGCAAGTTAGAAGGTACACGGAACTAGAGAGTGGGAGGTACTCACTTGCGCTCCAGTACTTAGACAGCGGCCGGCAGGTTAAGAAGTTGGAGGCGATCGAGGCGAGATATAGGAGCAGTACCAATACAAAGCATACCCACTATGCGGTCGCATTATATTAATACTCTAGTATTAAAGTAATATTGTCTATTATTTATTCTAATTTTATTAAATTTAATAACTTATTCTTTTTTAGTAGTAATATTATTAAGCAGAAATCTAAATCTTAAGTAGTAATACTTATAGCTTAAAAAGCTACTAATTCTAAAGAAGTAAGAACTATTACTAGTACTTTAAAGAATATATAACTAAATCTTTTACTTACTCTTAAAAGTATAGTATTAAGTAAGCTAAGGCTTAGGCCTTAGCGCTACTACCTTTAAAGTAGTTAAAGCTTCTAAATCTTTTAAGCTAGCTAAGAAGCTATTCTATAAATACTAAATACTCTATAAGAGAATTATAATATAATTATACGCGCTTATTAGCTTATAACTAATAAAGTAATATATTCTAAAGCTTTATAGTTAGAATATATATACTAAAATCTTAGTAAAAGCGCACTTCTTCTATTCTTTATATTTTAACTTTTAGAACTCTAAAAATATATTAAAAACACTAGTAGTAACTTAAAGCTAATACTTAAAGCTACACTATCTAAATAACTCTTTTATAAGTTTCTAAGGTAATTATAAGTCTAAAACTAATCTTATTACTAGTTATATTACACTACTATTTTACTAATACTTAACTAAATTATTTTATTATTATTTAATTACTTTTTTTTAAATTATGTTACTATTATAAAGCTACTATAAGCTACTCTACGTCTACTAAAAGAGAGACTATTAAGAAAGCTATTTTAAAAGCTATCTTAGTAGCTATAAAATAAGATATTATTTATAATATAATATCTAATATTTTAAGCGCTATAAAGAGTGTTCTAAAATATATAAAGAGCTACTTTACTAATACTTCTATTAAAGCTTCTAAAGCTCTTATTACTACTATTTTATAGACGTATTTACTTAGCGTAAGGCTATTAATTCTTCTTTCTACTAGTCTTACTATTAAAGAACTTACTACTAATATATATAAGTTCTTCTACTACTTTAAGCTTATTATTAATGTTAATTAAAGCTATTCTATTACTTTAGATACGCTAGAGGCCTGCGCTATTTATATCTATATATTTATATATAGACTAGTATTAACTATAGAACTAGGCTCTTCTAGATTTATTTCTAATACTATAAAGTTATAGATTAGAGCCTTAAATAAGATTATTAGCTATCTTAATAGTGTATTAAATAATAATAAAAAGAAGTTTATAGATAGTCTCTTAAGTATTACTATACTTAAGTAAATAGCTATTATAATAGTAGTAAAGCTTTATAGTTAAAGATAAGTAGTTATTATTATTAGGTACTATTTACCTAGAAGGTTAATACAGTATTATATTATAGTTAATAGTTAATAGTTAATAGTTAATAGAGAATAAATGTAGCTAGTTCTATTAGTAGTATAGCTATTACTATATATTATATTATTTTTAGTTATTTCTAGTTATAGTATAAAGAAAGTTATATAGGTAAGTATAGAATAAGTCTATAAGCTAAAACAACTATATTACTATAGTAATATATACTAAATTAATATTAAAATTGTTTAGTAGTTCTAAAAGAGACTAGCTTAAAGTCTTTTAACATCTTTTAATATCTTTTAATATTATTTTACTATAAAGATAACTAAATTAGGCTTAAGGCACTATTTAGTAGTAATATATATTATAAAATAGTAAGCTTACTAAAGCTAACTTTATTATCTATTATTTACTACTACTACTACTATACTTAACTTTATACACGCTTAACTTTTAAGAATAAAGTAATTTTACTTAATACTTTTAATATTTAAGTAAAATTTTTATTACTAAATAGCTTATTTATAAATACTTTTTTACTTACTAGTATCTAAATATTTAGCTTAACTCTTACTAGTATTTTTATAATTATATTTATTTATTAACTAATATATAAACTTACTAGTACTATATTACTATTATTAATCTTAATTATATTTAAAAAAATTATATAACTTAGTAGTATTATTTAAAAAGCTTTTTAGTAGTTAGTTTTAACTTAAAATATTTTACTATTAGTATAAAGTAAGTAGTTAGTTATACTCTACTATAAAATAACTATACTTATATTTTTAGTTAGCTTAACTATATAAAAAAAGCTTAGCTTAAAAACTTTATTATTAATATATCTACTTAAAGATATAATATTTTTTATTAATATAGTTTTAAAACTACTAAAAGTATTAATAAAAAAAAGAAAGATAAAGTAAATATTATTAAATATAGTTATTTTAAAGCTTTAAAGTTAGTAAAAGTAGTAAAATAAAAAAAAGTACTAACTTAAAGTTCTAAGTAATATAGTATAAAAAAGAAAGAAGTAGAAAATAGTATTTTAACTTATTAAAGTATATTTATAAACTTTTCTTTTACTACTATAACTAAATTTTATAGCTTTAGCTATATATTTAGACTTAAAAAAGTTTATAAAGTTTTATAGTTTTTATTATAAAAGTATTTTCTAATAATTTAATAAAATTTTTATTTATAGCTTATCTTTAGCTACTAAGCCTAAAACTATTATTTAAGCTATTTATACTTATAAGTTAGTAGAGAGCTTATTTTTTTATAAACTTAGATTATATGCAATAGCTCTATAGCTTAAAATATTTATGTATTTAAATAAATTTATACCTACTATGCGCGTATGTATGCTAGTAGCCTAATCACCAGACGTCTGAAGAAGAAGAGGATTAAGAATTTGGCTAGTCAAGGGTGTAAGAAGAAGTTTCACCATTGGTGGATAGAACAGCCTGACTCACCAGCCCAAAGCGTAGTCCAAAACAGCAGCATCTGGCTGAACATAAACTTCAGTGAGGTACGCGTCCTCTCGACAAACTCGTCTGCCGGCAGTGGCATAGGTGTGAGCGGATCTGCTATAGCCGCTGTCATATATGTCTGCGCCAAGAAGAACTGCGGTAGTAGACATGTGATGACCGCGGAGAGCGCAGTCAGAGAAATTAAGCCAAAGAAGACGAAGTAATCGTCGGCGAAAAGTCTGCGTTGAGACTTCCATCGCAGGAAGCCTCTTAGTGCAGTTAAGACGAATGACACGCCATAAAGACTCCATATCAAAGCCTTTCTGGAGTTAGAGATGCCGCCAGTTGTTCAGTTTAACTTACCATAAGGCCTGTGTAGTTGAGCGTGTTGTTTGCCATCATTCGTGATCACAAAGTCACACGTATAATATCAATCCAATTTGGGTCGTCGTCTTGGGAGACATTAGTACTTAAGAAACCTCATGAGCCTTCTAGGAAGCTGCGGCGACCGCGCCGCAAACTACGTGCTAGCAAGTGATATTTGGTTCCTACATGAGTGGAAACCCATTGTGAGCCCAATCACAATCGGTCAAGACGGCTCAAACATCGGAGTACAACGGTTCAAGCAGGTGGCGGCCAGACTATGGAATAATCCCTTCAACCTGCCCCTGTGCAATTTGATAGTTGAAGTATGAACCGGGCATCTGGGAATCGGGCAACGTCGGAAGCAAGGCTAGAACGAAGCCGTCCCTGATTGTGATGCCACTTATGTAACTTGCATTGACCAGCTCGCTCGATTTGTGTGAAACGAGCCGCCCGCGGGCCGGTTGTATTGCGAGGTTTGTGGGGGTAGAAGACACGCGCAGCGCGTAAGTGCTGCAAGCTGGATCAGGCGCCCAGCAATCATTGTCAAATCAGCAGATTCGAACATGTAAACGCGTACATGTACCGGTGTCAACCTACTGTCACCAGGGATATCCCACTTGAGTCGTCACTCCGGTATGAGGCTTGGTCTCGGCCAGGTCCGAGGAGACTTTTCATGGTTCTACAGCGGCCGACCCGGTTCCCTGGGTAGACACGGCTCGGTTACGTTGCCACTTCCTTCGCGCCGTTCCTTCGCGTTCAAGCCTCGTTCCTTCGCGTTCAAGCTTTTCATCGGTTCGGCAAGGGTGAGGCACAGTTGATACGCTTGTGCGATGGATTTACCGAACATCCGAACAGCGAACCAAGGCATGATGGAAGAGGTCCATCTTTTTCGGCGAATGGATTTCGTGTTATACTGCTTATCGTCAAGTGTAGTTTCAAGCGCATCGAAGGGAACACCAGAAATCTGTAGGGGCTGTATGATATGTATTCATCGTCTAATGCAAGTAATTGTCTAAGCAAAGTATTGATCCGATAGATCAAGCATCAGCAACTTTCCAACCACCAGGCATCAAGTTGGTGTAGACCCGGAGAGGATCATATTTAGTGCGAATAGTCTTTAACCTCCTCAAGTTGGCAGCGGGGTAGCTCTGGAAGATTGGCTGGCCCTTGCCTGCATCGTTCATGTAAAGGTACTGAGCGCTGTATGATTTGGCATGGAGTATGCTGTTGATGCTTGCCGTAATCTCGTCCGCAGCAGCGCGCACCTTGGCGTCATCGCTCGCAGAAGACCAGGTAAAGTTCTCGACCATCCAGAAGAATGGCGCCTTGGAGACATCGACACCTTGGGGATTGCCTCCAGTCTTGGCGCTGTGTGAGAGGAACGCCTTGGTGACGGGCTGGAAGGTGATTGAAGCTTGAAGATTGGCAACATTGGGCAGTTTGGCATTGACGCCGGAGATGAAGGCATCGTGAATGAGCTGCACAGCCTTGCGGTCAACGACGGACGAAAGGGTGCGGAATTCCTGGCGCAATCCTAGGGGTTGGAGTGCGTCCGTAGCTGCAATGTAGTCTGACAAAGGTTGCAGTGCGTATGAATCGGCGACTGGGGTGAGCTTTGGCGCGGTGAAGTTTTCGAATACTTCGGGATTGTCGGTGACAGAGTGGTAAAACTTCGCAGCCGCATAGACGGTCATGTTCGCTGCGGGGAACGTAAGAATGGTCGGAATGATGGCAGCTTTCGGGTCAGAACCTCCGTATTTACCGAAGTTGTAGACACCGTCCAGGTAGCCCGATGATTGGGTCTGGTCAAATTGGCCAATACCGACATGAACGTCGCTGCCCTCCACAGGTCGCAAATCGAATCTTGTGACGATGCAGAAAGAGTTTCCGCCGCCCCTCAATGCCCAGAAGAGGTCAGAGTACTTGTTCGTTGCTGTCGCTTCAACGATCTGACCGCTAGATAACACACACTGCTATTGTTAGAAAAAAAGACAAGAACTTGCACAGATATTTGAAAACATACCTGATACTTCATGACATTGTCAGAAGCAAAGCCGTATTCAGAAGAGTAGAAAGAGATACCTCCACCAAGCAATAGACCTGGAACACCCACGTGACCTACACGTCCGCCGACAGCTGCGAGTCCCGATGGCTTGAGATAGGCATATACATCCCTCCATCGGTTGCCGGGGCCGACGGAGACGATGGACTTGTCCGATGAAAGTGACAAGGTCGTCAGATTAGACGAAGACATTAGCACACCGGAGTTATCGATCCCGTTATAACCTGGTATCGGCATGTGTCCTCCGCCTCGCATAGCAAACTTCGACCGTGTCAAAGTCATTGTAGTAACCGCATACGCAACCTGCTGCGCATTTTGGGGGATGAAGACGCATGCAGGGCTGCTATACACGGTGGCTGACCAGTAAGCTGTGACATGTTAGCGGGTATCGGGCTAGATACTGAGTATGACTACATACGCTCTTGTGTCTCATACGCGTATCCCGAGGTTCCAGGCAGGAAGGTACCGTCGGGGTATTTGGACTTCAACTTCGAGCAGGCAGTTTTCTCTCCACCAGAAAGGGTCTTGGCTGCTCCCGTCGCAATAGACGGCGCGGCAAAGATTAGAGCTGCAATGCCTGCGAGAAGGACCATGTTGAATTGAATGAGACGATACTAGGAGTTGAGTATGATGGAGACAGATAGGCGAATGCTGGTGTTTATTAAAACCTCCGGACGGAAATAACCATCCGCCTCCGCGGCTCAAATCCATCAGGAAGCCTTGCATGCTGCAATTGATCTAAATCACCTAGATCTTTTGGAGGGCGCAGGTACCGGGGCTGCTGCCCATTTAGGAAGATGGAAGGATTGTGTGCATATTCGACTTCCGAAATGTGCAGTTGATTGCACGCGAAGCAGTCGTGCCACTTGCACGCACCAGGTCCAGGGTAAACAAAGTCTGGATCTTACAAGGTTGCCGCGGAGCAGCGAAATGGCCGCACAAGAAGCCATGGACGAAGGAGATGGCGGGTTGAACAGGCAAGGGATGCAAGGATGAAAATACGCGCTGTACGGCGCGGGCTGGCTAGCTCAAAAACGGCCCTCATCCTCCGATGATCATTTAGCGCGGATGCCAAGGCAGACGACGTTTGTAGGCTCGATCCCGAGGTTGCTCTTACCTAGGTAATGACACATCAACGCTTCGCTCTTCGCATGCGAACATCCATCCTCTTGGTCTCGAATACTGACGCTCAATCATCACTGTACGCATCTATTCCATGACAATGTCAACGAGGCACAGCAGACGCGTCTTGCGCGGCCTAGCTTCGCCGCAACGCGTGACGTCACAGCCTTGCGCGGGCACATGTCTTTCAGATGATGGCCATCAACAAGAGAAGGATGCAAGCCATGTATCAATTCCACGACCGAGAGCGATGCAGTATACCAAGATATTGAGCTGAATGGGAATAAGAAATGCCGTCTAGATAGATTTGTGAGCTGACACGAGTACTGAGGTACGGGACATCTGGACGGTGAGGTCTGCGTCAACGCACAACACCCGTGATACTCCTACTTGATTGGATCGACGTGGCCGTCCTTTGCGAGATTCTCGGCCGCTTTTCGCGTTGGCGTCGCGTCATCTGCAGTGCTATCAATCAGTCAATCGAGACGGATATTGCATGTGGTCACAAACCACGTGCGGCTTCCACTCTTCCGAGTACTTCTTCCTATCGAAGAAGAGTTACTGGCGCCGTTCAAACCATTCGGAGATTCTGTTACTGTCTTGGCTGTGTCAAAGTGGTGGGTATTCAGCTCCAGGACGTACCTGCGTGATAACTTATGACTACGACTGGGAGGCGATCTGGACAAGGTAAACTCATAACAGTCTTGCTGGTCTAGAAGATTATGCGTGATTACACGCTGGTAATGGCGCATATGTTGCGGCGGTGGGCAGTCGGCGGTCGCGTAGTGAACGTGGACAGCGTTTGCCTAACTAAACACAACAACAACGCGCACGACCAAATTTCTCCTCTTTTCAGTGCGCGCTTCTCAAGTGCGCTGCAGATTTTTCGGCGGCTGCCTTTTCGCTTCATTTCTCACCCTGCGCACCACCGCTATCGCTAGAACAGCAACACGCTTTACGCTCATTACCTCGATCGCAATTGTAACAACATCGCCGTTGTCATAGAGTCATAATTGAGCGAACACCCCGGTTTTCAATACACGCTCACACTGGCTGAGGCCTCAGGTACGTGGTGCACTTCCAGCTCAGCTGCGATGAGCGCTGTACACACCTATATTGAAACTTACGCTCTATTTTTTGGACGCGGCAGTACAAGCTAACTATTTTACTACAGAAGGCGCTCACTGAGCGCGCTTGCCTACGTCATGTTGTCGGCTGCAGCTACGGCCTATGCCTTCAATCACATCGTTCTACCACCAAAGCTACCACAGCAGGACGACCGCGAGACCGTATACGAATTGGGCCTACTCGAGATCGCCGTCCACGCCCTCGAATCTCTGAAGCTCAACGTCAAACACGAGCACATTGGAACCATCACATCTGCCATAGAAACTGTCAATAATCTTCGAGGCTGCCGCGACGATGACGGCAACACTAGTCAAAGTCAGCTACAGCACATCCTTACCAAAGCTACGAACGGTGTCACAATCGGTGCAATTCCCTTGGAGATCAAGGAACAAAATGCCGGAATCCTTGTGAGCCGCTCTTCGGATGGCCTGGACTTCGAGTTCTTCGAGCTTTCGCCAACCAATGCGGCCGCGATGAGCCCAGGTCGCCTATTGCGAACGTTCCCAGCTTATGCATCAAGGATACCCGTTGGAGACGTCAATCCAGAGCTTCTTGAGTCTATCGCTGGTACTCTAGCCACAATGACGACGCAGCCTGTGCCTGGTTTCCAGTCTCACATTACCAAAAACCACGTACAGATGGTCGAGGAGCGCGATACAACGCATCCAGGCCTGGCCTGTGACTTCTTGATGAATATGATCAGCGCCTTCGGAGAGCCGACGGATGTGAAGCGTATCACGAAGAACACTCGTGAGGAGGTCCTCTGGTGTCAGTGTTTGGCACCGTGGCGACGGTCTCCCTTGTGGCTGTTGCTCCGTGTTTCGCTGCAACTGGTGTTCGCTCGCAAAGCACCCGACACGCTCTCTAGTGACGGCCTTTATAAATCCTTCATGATTTTCCTGCTAGCACGAATAATCGACCTAGCGAAACACCACTGGAAGGAAATGGATAGCGAGGCTATATACATTGCCTCATCCAAGCTGACCCAGCGATTGCGCAAGTTCTCGCTCCTCAAGCAGACAGGATGCTTGCAGCCAGGCTGGGCGCAGCATATCCACGACAAGATGCTCGACGCTCACAAACTCATCAAGCAGCACTGGCAGAATCGAATTGACAGCTCTCGAGCTAATGTCAACTTCAACGCAATCGCCAGTCTGAAGCCTGAGGCCGACCTCGATATGTACCTCTTGGGCTTAGATGTCTTCTTATCCAGCATCAAGTCCCGACAGCAAGAAGTTGAGCTATCTACATTCTCGCCAAGCGACGAGTATCCATCCTACCACGCTACTGAGCTACCAACTAGCCTGCAGCTATCAGACATCGATGAAGGTAGATACTTTCGTCTAGCCGCTATAGAGGATTGGGTCGAACATCATCTTGCTGGCTGGGCTAGTCATCATCTTCACGATGAGAATGCGTGTAGCAGACTCTACGGTCTGATTACCAGCTATTTTGGGGCCGCCAGTGAAGCCTACGCTCGAGATCCTATCGGTATGTCGATCATGTATCTCACAGTCACTGAGTTGTGGGTTGCATGCGATACGATCGCCTGTAATATCTATCCCCTGCTGTTCGACTACGATCCTGAGGTCGACCTGACAGAGTTTCAATGCCTCACACTTCCTCTGAAGAGCCATCTACAGCGCTTGCACGCCGTTGAATCCTACGTTCAATCACGACGCCCCCAACGAAAAGAGCAGAGATCATCTGTTTTTCGGGAGTTTGGACACCTCTCTTCCTTCGCTGTCAGATACTACGATCAATGCCAGTCACTCCAGGCTACACTATCGAAGATTGAGATTGATGCAGCTGCCAAGCGTCAAGAGAAGTGTGAAGAGCTGGTGGATCTCAAGCGTCAACACGCAGATTACATGAATCGCTACGAGACTACCGAGTGTCAGTATGTGACATCGATATACGACTCCAATCATGGATACACGGAACAGAAGCATTCCAAGAATTGCGACAGGTGTACAGCCAAGAACAGGGCAAATGGGCTCACGATTGAGCTTTTCGAATGGCCACTTTCACCTAAATTGCCCGAAGCAAAAGCAACGATCTTCGAATTGATGATTCCTGAAGCATACAGCGACTGGCGCGAAACAACAGCCTATCTCATCGCCACTGTTCTCGGCTACAAGGACGCGAACTTGACACGACCATCCTGCTCATATACGCTCGACATGCATCATGACTTATCGCATCTCATTTCTTCTCGGTATCATGGGCGGCGTATTGTTCCGCTCTCGCAAGTCAAGAGCCACACTGTTACCCACCGGAAGATGAAGAAGGCCATTCCACACTTGACTGACAACGATGTCTGTCTCAAAAATGCGCTACAATATAGAATGTACGACACAGTGCAAGGATCGTTTACGAAACAGCCGAGTTGTACAGAGGAGGTATCGGAGAACTGTGTCTACCACTTGCCGGAGCGATCAAAAGCACTTGAACGCTTCATGCATCGACCGCCAACTTCACCAGACGGTGAGCAAGCCAACGAAGTGATTGTAAGTTGAAAGCCAAGCCCCCTACTGATATATCAAAACATTGGCTTTTATTCCTCGTTTACACTCTGGTTAAAATGCACTCCGAAGGTGTTCAATACGTTGTACACCTTTAAAGTGCATGACAGAGAGACGGGACTACCTTCGAGATACATCATGACCGCAGTTCAGATGAACTCTAGTAATGTAGCAAAGATCTGGCTAACGCTGCAAATATAGGCTAGTTTATTTGACTGTCCAGTTCACTTCTCCATCGACGAATACAAAGCTTTGGCAGCGCTACCTTTGGGACACAACATCGTCTACGCAAACATACTCGCTGAACTTGCGATTCCTACTGTCGACTTCACGAAGATCGAAACGCAATGCATGGTATTACAATCTGTACAGCAGACTGGCCCGCCAAGCCAACGCATCGAGCGTGAAAGCCATCTGATCCTTGCCGAGGCTTCTTTCGGTCATGCCATGCTTCGACAGTTAGAGACAGGGCTGGAACGCATTCGAATGAACAGCCAATCATGGCGATCGGCAGCTACATTCTCTTTGCTCGCTCGAAGGGTGCTGAGCTTTGCATCAGCATTAGAAGTTCGCGTTCGTGCAATCGACTTCCTGGTCGACATGCACACTGTCTGCCATGCCTGGCTGAGAGCGCTGACTGAGAGGGCGGCTGCCATGCCTAACGAAAGCTTGGAGATCGCGCTGTTGTGCATCAGCACTTATGACGTCGAGGAAGCTGATGTTGCGACCATTCTTCAGCGAAAGTCGGCAATTTCCATATTGCTTCAATCGTCGATCGTCATTCAGGACAAGCACGGGGCAGTCCTATCCGAGCACCCAGATTTGTTCAACGTTACATTACGAGCTTGGAATCGTCTGATGTATCGCTTGCTACCTACGCTACGCACCCTTATTCTCAAGGATAGTAGCGGTCTCTCGGAGGCTATCACCGCGAACTGGTTTGCGTTCGAGCCAACTTCACCTCAGGGTTGGCAAGCGCTCCCCGAGCATCAAGAACATTGGCTTCATACTAAGTCATTGAGGTCAGGATCAGAGTCAGGGCATCTGCCAGTACACTTTAACTTGCTTACTGGTGAGCTGCTTGTCAATGGACTTCCTCTCGATCGACTGCCCTCAGAATACATGCGCCACATCATGTACGCGCCACTGTTCGGTAAATCAACCCTGGAAGTCGTGCCAACAGGAGAGCCTGGACTAAGGTTCTCGGCGAAGATGAAACACAAAGAATACAATCTTCACTTCGGCATGAGTGGCGATGACATGCTTCTGTTGGCTATCGGACATGGCAAGAAGCTCGAGTTGCTTCCTTCACGTCTTTTCCAAGGCTTGTTACCTCAGTCTTTGGTGACAGATGCAGTCCACTTCTATGATTCAGAAGCTCAAGAGGTCATCTTTCAACCATTGTACTCTCCATGGCCTACTGAGATTGATGCTGCGCGGTGGCGTCTCGTCCGACACGCATCATCATGGCGACTGGTCAAAGGCGAGACTATCATGATCGATGTCAACAGCTATACAGCTCGTACGATAGCCGCTGTTTTAGCCCCACTTGAGAAGCCGCTGCATATGCACATACGTCTTCTTGATCCAAATCAAACACCAAATTCTCGCGTTGAGATTGAGTTACCGCGCCTACAGATCGCTTTCGATCTAGATGGAAATGACAATCATTTGCGTTCTCGCCAGTATCGCAACATGATTGTTGATCCGGACCAAACGATGGGCACCCTCGTAGGCTTGCAGAGCAGGTTGATACTGAGGTCCACGGAGAATCGTATGGTTCTTATCCCGCACGGGTTTTTTGACTTTGCGATCACATCCAAGATACCTGCTGGACCGTTTGCATCTTGCAATGAATCCATTTCCCAACATACCACGGTTCGGCTGGCGGATAACTCCGCGACTCGAATTCGCGCGTATCATATGGACGAAACTCTGGGTCAGATCGATGGCGATGGAAGCATGCAGAGCCGCCTCATGCTGTGCTATCTGCATGCGCTAACGTCTCATTACCTTCCGGATCCTCTGACTGGATGTACCGGCACCGAATCAGCTATCTCAATTCTCAGGTCTGCAGCGGTACGATCGATTGACCTTCTCACGTCAGAAGATCTGGATCTACTGGCTCGTATAGCAGACCTATCGGGCGCGAGGATCTATTACCCTGCACATCTGCAAGAAATGCAGACCACGAGGTGGGACGCGAGACTCCCGTCACTCGCGCACCACCCTTCATTCCGGATCCTAGTATCAGGCCTACTAGAGCAAGCTGCTCGGATGCAAGTATTTCACCCAGACAAATACGTGATGTTTCAAGGGATCCAAATGGCCCATGAAAAGTTGCTGGAGTCTTCAAACTCCGATTTGGACAAACGATCTGCAGTTCGCACAGCCACATATCGAGTTGCGAGTTTCGGCGCAGAGGAATGGACCTCTTCGCTAGACGTGCAGTACGCTGCGCGTGACACCCAACTGATTCCAAAGAGAGGAGAACGAGCTTATGTGATAGCCAGCTTGATCTTGCGCAATCAATTTGCTCTTCACAACCCCATACCCGATCTCAAAAGCGTACTTGTTCAGAAACACATCGCTAGCGCTACTGTCCACGGCGTGGACAACATGTATGATCTCAGACGTCTTGGATATGATTCAAAATGGTTAGGGGTCGCATCGGAGCACATCAAGGTTGCCTGGTGCTCTTTACAGGAAGGTTTGACTGGTGTAACTACATACGTCAATCGCTACAACCTCGCCACTTGGCTTTCCACAATGGCCTTCGCAGATAATGCCGACTTCGATGTCATCCAAGCTCTGGCTCTATTTTACAGGTCACCGCAGGCTTTCTCAGCGGTGCAGCCACCTGCAGTGCCTGAGTTCGACCTCGCTTGGGGGCATGACTTCCAGGACTCTCAGATCACTGCCACTCTGCGGCTCGAATCCAAGCAGTATGGACAATCTGCCGAAGCTTCGCTACCCAAGTTAGACTCAGAGAACAAGCGGCAGCATCGCGATAGGAAGAAGCAAACATTCGAAGATCGGAAGGACAACGCCATACAGGGATTTGTGAGCAGTCTATCGGCACAATGGCCAGTACAGAGTCCCACAACACCATCAGCGACGGAGTATACCACATATCTCAATGTATCCAAGTCTATGGCAGCAATACGGATACGAATTGAACATTGGTACAACAATCGCCAGTTCATGGATTATTTGGCCCACGTTTCAACGGTAATAGCGCACCAACCTGCCTCGAGCGTGGTGGCGCCGCGCCACGTACTCACTCTTCCGCCCAAGAAAGGCTACATTGGCGAAAACATACATCATTACAACGCGTTGGACATCTTCGCTGCCGCGCCACCTCCGACTACCGGTCTCGTTCCACCTTGCGAACCCCTGGTGACCATCGCGAGGGTACAGCGGCCTGAGAGCCAATCTGATATGAGCGAAAGACTTTCCGCTTTCTGTGAGCATCTTCTGACAGGCGCGAAGTCTGTGTGTGAGCGAGAATATGTGGAGACTCTACGATCAAGCTGCATAGCCTTGGACGCGCACGTCGCCAACAACAGCATGCGCGACGAACTGCTTGTGAACGCCCAATCTTTGCTTCATGGGTATCTGCAAGACTGCCAGAAACACATCGCAGACTTCAATTTCGCCCTGAATGACCATTCGAGCAGCGAAGTCGGTGTTCAGATACAATTCTCACCACGAATTCATCCTAAATTTTGGTTGAGTCAACTCCATAGAGACTGCTTCGACAACCTGTCATATCCTTGGCAAGAGACTGTCATCAAGTATGCGCTTGCTATCACTAATCTGCAACGCGCTCAGAGGTTGTTCCGCCTATCCAATAACCTTGTCGATCTCCTCGACGAGCTCAGACACGTTGGCCATTCCAATTGGGATGTATATCAGTATCCCGAAACTCTGCTCATAGAAGCTGAGAATGGTATGCTTGTCAGGAAAGAGCAGGAACACATTGCGAGCCACATGCGTTCACCAAAGGATGGTCAAAATGCTGTGCTTCAATTGCTGATGGGAGGCGGCAAGTCGACGACCATCTTGCCCATATTGAGCGCTTTCCATGGCGACAAGAAGAAGCTTGTGCGAGTAATCGTCGGAAAGCCCCAGAGTAAACAGATGCTGACAATGCTGATCGCCAAGCTTGGTGGCCTGTTGAACAGAAAGATCTACCAACTGCCCTTCTCGCGCAACCTCCGACTGAGTGCTCAAGATGCCAACACCATCCACGAAATCTACAAAGAATGTGTTCGCGAGCGCGGTGTATTGCTGGCCCAGCCAGAGCATATCCTATCGTCAAGGTTGATGGCTGTGGAATGCGTACTTGTCGACGAGTCAGAGACCGCCCAGTCACTGTTAGCAACTCAGAAATGGCTCGACGACGTGTCTTGCGATTGTATCGACGAAAGCGACGAGGTTTTCTCTACCAAATTCGAGTCTGTTTACACGATGGGCACCCAGCGAGCGATTGACTACGCCCCTGAGCGGTGGTTAATCATCCAGGAAGTTCTAGCCCTCATTCCAAATGTGGCCAAGCGGGTGAAAGAAGATCTGCAAGAAGCTGTTGATATACAGAGCGATGGAGACGGGATGTATCCCAGGATCAGGTTCCTCCGAACTGACGCTGCTGATCGAATTGTGTATCTTCTTGCGACACGGGTCGTCGAGTCAGGCATAGGAACTCCTTCTCGCACACAGTCACAAGCCATGCAAGCGGCCATCTTGCACTATATCTCCGTATCAGAACTTGAAGCACATGAGATTGAAGTGGTGGAAGAAAGCATGTTTTGGACCGAGACAACGAAGCCGGCAATCCTTCTCCTACGTGGCTTGTTCGCTGGTGGTATTTTACGATTCGTCTTCCAAAAGCGATATCGTGTGGACTTTGGCCTGGACAGTCACCGTACCCCAAACACTCGCCTAGCTGTTCCGTTTCGCAGTAAGGATGCTCCTTCGCCCAGGAGTGAGTTCTCTCATGAGGATGTGGTCATCGTCTTGACACAGCTCTCCTATTACTCCAAAGGTCTGGGTGAAGATGATCTTTTTGAAACGCTCACCCATCTCTTGAAGTCGGATCAAGCGGTTATCCACTACGACGAAATCGTGAGTACTGCATCTTCGACCCTTCCCAAGGCTTTCAGGCATCTCTCTGGTGTCTCCATAAGCAATCGAGATCAATGCATCGCCGAAGTGTTCTCAGGTTTGAGACATTCACGGAAGGCCATCGACTACTATCTCTCGTATCTCGTCTTCCCGAAAGAGATGAAGCACTTCCCCCAAAAGGTCAGTGCGAGCGGCTGGGATTTAGCTGGGACCAACAAAGTCAATGCATCCACCGGCTTCTCTGGCACCAATGATACCCTGCATCTACTTCCACTCGACATCAAGCATCTGGATCTACCGAGTCAACAACACACCAATGCTGAGGTTTTATCGTTTCTGTTGATGGACGAAACATCCGTGGCCAATTTACCTGCCCGTGCAATTGGTAGTACAGGGTAAAGTAGCCGTCATGAATACGTTTAAGAACTTCTAGCTAACTTATTATTAGTATGTATCTTCCCAGCTAATATACACGAGCATGAGAATATTAGATATTGTCGCTCAGTCCCATCGCTGAAGTTCCCCTTAAGACAAGGAGTTCACTGTCTTACCTTCGAGTATGAGTGGTGCTAACAGCTTAATAGATTTGGATGGAGAATATCTTCTCGGTTTCATCGAGGGATTACACCCAGACATCAGGGTTATACTGGACTGCGGAGCGTCAATCTTACAAATGAGCAACCGAGAAGTGGCTGAAGCCTGGCTGAAGCTGCGAGACAACGACATCTCGGCAATAGTCTACTTCGAGAACGAACAGCTTTCAGTGCTGGACCGCACTTCCAAGGTCGAGTCTTTCCAAACCTCTCCTTACGCGAAAATGCTGGAATCGTGCATCGTCTATTTGGATGAAAGCCATACAAGAGGAACAGACATACCCGGGCTACCACGACACTACCGGGCTGCCCTAACGCTAGGCAGTCAACTGACCAAGGATCGCCTCACACAAGCTGCTATGCGACTACGGAAGCTTGGAAAAGGTCAATCAGTGTGTTTTGTCATACCCGGAGAGATACAGACAAAGATCTACGAGCGAAGCGGCAAGCCAATTGGTACTCCGATCGAAACGTATGATGTATTGGCGTGGGCGATCGGCGAAACCTGGGCGGACCTCAAGAGGTCACTAGCACTCTGGGCAATTCAAGGCCGGAGGTTTGAGTGCCAGAAAGGCATGTTGAACGGCCTTGATACTACCAAAGAACAAGCCAAGGCTTTTCTGGAAGATGAAGCGGCAGATTTGGAAACTCGCTACAAGCCATCTGCACCGAACAACGACGAGTCCGCGCACCTCGACAACTGGGACATGTCCAATGACAACATCGTCAGCATCGTTTCACGATGCCGTAGCTTCGAAGCTATGGGTGGTTTTGAAGCAGCCGCCCTAACTAAGGAGCAAGAGTGTGAGCTTGCACCGGAAATCGAAATGGAGCGCGAAGTCGAGCGCCCACCACGCTTGAAGGCTCATCCACATGATGTTCATACAGATCTGGAAAGCCTCATCCACACTGGAACTATCGTCTACGGCTCTAAGGCTTTCGTGCCTGCTTTCGTATCTCTCAACACCACGAGCGCTGGAAAGCTGTTCAACCTGAGAAGTCTCCCCAATGACTTACTGGTCACCGCAGACTTCATGCGCACTGTTCAAATACCCCCAGGATCAACCCGAGCATCTTTCGTTTCCGACTCGTACCAGCGCCCGGTGCAATTTATCCTGAGCGTGCCCAGCTTCAGCAGCCCAGGTACCATGAGCAAGCTCATCATTATGAGCCCCTACGAGGTCAATCAGTTGCTACCCCTGATTGGGCAGTCGGACAAGGTTACGCTACACATCTACGCTCCACGGTTTAACGTCAGTTATGCATCGATCGATGACCTCATGCTCTACAACGTCGGTCGAACCTTCTCGCCTGGTTCGGTCTCACGTAGCTTGACGATGCAGCTTAATCTCTTTGCTGGAAGTCTTTATCTGCGCTCGTTGTCTGAGTGGGCCGAACTCTGTGATCATCTTGGTCTTCTGAAGGACACAGTAGAAGACGGTCAGGAAGCCTCTCCAGACGGGTTTGTCATGCCGCCAGCCGGTATCTGGAACTTGAAGAAGTCTCCCGTTCCCTTCTTGCGAGCATGGCTTATGAAGGTTCGGCGCGAAGGAGAGGGTATCGAGAAGACCCATATGGGCAAGCTGTTAAGCGGGGCTAGGCTGGAGGAGAGCGATTTTTCTGAGGAGGAGTAGTCGGCTCTTTTGGGATGTGACGTCGGGATCTGGAGATGGAGATTGATGAGAGCGAGGAGAGAATGAATGCCACACGAAGAGGCGGTCATATCATCGGCACAGCTCTACACCACGGTTAGAAGCTCTGTCAACGTGTCAGCAAGTAGTAGGTATAATGCACCCCTATGATGCAATCCCTTCGGCATAATAGCGTGATGCTTCCGAGCGGTTTCTCGAGGTGTCGCTCGTCGCGTGTCGCGTGTCGCCTCGGTACTGTCATCGCCCCATTGAGACTAGCGCGCCCACGTCATCAGCACCAGCCCTGGAGGGGGTTGGGAGTTCCTGTCATTTGCTGTATACACGCCATTAAATCCTAACATCTATACAAGTATCATTGTTATGTATGCGTCTACCTCCATAATGCAGCTAATTACATCTTTGTAGAGTGCGACACGAATTACACCCACTACTACATTAGTGCGCGCGATTCGCGACTTCTGGACTCAACTACACCCATGCAACGAGGCATCACTTGTCATCAAGGTGTTCGTAGAGCAACCTTCTCGATTCGCGCAACTCTATGTCGCCAATATATACAAGAAAGAAGTCAATTTATGTACAGTGCTTCCAGAGCGAGCACAACAGATGCACTGCATCCCCGCCATCCAATGAAATCCACCGATGTCCGCCGATTCATCCTCCACATGTTGTTTGAAGTCTTGCTCGAGGCAACCTAGCAAGAAGAGAGAGGCTCCTTGTAGATGCAGGAGTCGGAGGGGCCCTTGGAAACGCTCTCTGGCTCGCTGCCAGAAGCAACACCCTTGAACTCCTCGCAGATGACCTTGACGGAGCTGGCGCAGTTGGTAGCGTCGATGGTGGCGGAATCACCGAAGTTCGGGTTGATACCAGCAAGGAGCTTGCCGTTGGAGGCCTTGACGTTCTTCATGATGACGTGGCGCTCAGCGGACTGCTTGCAGTTACCGCAGGAGCGGTATAGCTTGCCGAAGGTGTCAACGGTGAAGCCGTCGATGGTGACGGTACCAGCGCCGTTCTGCTGGATGACCTTATCTTCAGCGCCGGTAGCTCCTCCACCGATCACTAGAAGACGTTAGCTCAGTCCGGAAGTATGTGCAAACACCTCTTACCAGTTGCGTCACCATCTTTCTTGAGAGAAAGCGCGTCCTCGCAGACAGCAGCCCACCAAACGTTCTCGATGGTGCAGCTGCCCTCGCAGTGGACACCCTCGATCTGGTCCTCTCCGATAATCGCGTTCTTCAAGGTAGCGCCATCCTGTAGAGGTAGAGGTACGAAGTCAGTATGTGTCTCACATGCACTTCCTACAGCCGTGACATACCTTTAGAATAAAGACCGCGTCAGAATCTCCGCCTTCGGCTTGGCCAGTGCAAGACACGCCACGACCATAGGTCTTGAGACCACCGTCAAAGGTGCCAGTGATCTCCATGGGCTCCTTGAGCGTCTGGGAGCCCTTGGAGGCAGGGATAGGCAAGCTCGCACGCTTGTTCAGGTTGAAGAAGTTCATGGGAGACGGCTTGCTGGGACCGGCGGAGACGGCGACGGCGAAAGCCACGATGGCAGCAGCGACGGAGGCCTTCATGTTGATAGTTGGAAAGGTTAGGATTGGAAAAGCTGGAGAGCTGAAAGGTTGTTGGAATGAAGAGAAGGACGTTGGGTTCGGCTAGCGAATGTAATGCGTCGAGCAAAGGATTGAAAGAAGATGAGAAAGCTGAAAGACTGTAAAAGACTGTTGTTGGCTCGATGGTGAGTACGGATTTCTGGGCGCGTCTCCCGCTCCATCTTATACCATCCACGGATCTGTTCCGACATCTTCTGAATGCCGGCCGTCGGGACAACTACGGAAACTTGCAGGTTTGGCGAAATCGCATATAGATTGAACCCACACGGCTCCGCCCTACCCTCATGGGCTTTGTGCTTGGCGGTTATGCTCATCTGTTTGAAACAGTCCTTGGATTCGCGAATCGTGATCCGCGCGGTCTCTACCCGTTTCGCCTTTTACGCCAAGAGCGATGCGTTTCAAAGAGGTGACCTGGAAGTTCCTCCAATCGTATGTCTTGTGCGCACAGCCTGGAGAAGAACGTAACCGTGGAAGCTAAGCCTAATCTGCAGCATGTCAAGTGTTTATGGTATGGAAGAAGGTTGCGGCTACAGCTGTCACGTCCAGCACTCTCGAGGTCCTTGTTCGGCACCCAAAGCAGGTAGTAACGGCTGCGACATACGTTGTGTCTTCGCAACGCTCACACAGATTGATGGCAGGAGACCACAATGGCACATCTGCTGAAGTTGCGCGCGGGCATATCCCAGCGCGAAAACATTGCACTTGAGTGGTGGAAGAAACAACCCAACACCACAACTCGAGCACGTGGAGTCACAGCGCTTCAGGTTGTGATCGTCGCCATCACAGTTCTTGGTATATTGAAGTTGCAAACGTGCACCAGCACGAAGAGATCGGTGCCATCGAGCCGCCTCACCAAACACGACCCCGTTCTTCACAGACCACGTTAGGCTTCGCGGAATTTTCAGTAGCGTGGTTCGAGATCTGCTTGGCATTCCCCACTACCTGGTGAAGCAAGGGGCGGGAAGCTTGTGTATCGACAGGAACAGCAAGGCTGCAGACAACCCACTGACTCAAAGTATCCACATTATGTCGAAGACATCGAATTTTCAGATATCTGGCTGCATATCTGTAACAAACATGCTGGATTGTTCAGTAAACATCGACAACCCGACGAAGGCAGCCGCCCGCCACAGCGCACCAGGACGCAGACATCACACCAGACACCGAAATGAGAGTGACATGCATGAATCAATCCTCCACGCGGCATTTTCGTACAACGCTCAGCGGTCAAGCGTTTTTTTTTTCTTTTGGTGAAACATACCCAGCTCCGAAGTTGACCCAGTCCAGACACCCTTCGCCATCTGACACCACCATCAACAGCACGAACGGCCTGACGTCGCGGGTCTCCACGCTCGTTCATCTCAGGAAACATTGCTTTTGTCGTAGGAATGTATGCGACGGCTCTGAACGTCAATCGCAGTGCATCCTCCTGCGAGTAATGATGGCAATGCTGTACGGCAGGCAAGCCGCACTCCGTGAACGAGATCACGGAGGGGTACGTAAGCCGATCGTGGTGCGTGCCCTGCGGCTGGGGCCGTGGCTGTGGAGGCGTTGGCGCCACACTCTAATTGTAGCTTTATCGTGACGCTGCTGCGCACCTTCCGTGCTGCTTCAGTTCACACATCTCTCTGCCACGAGCGACAAAGACGCCTGACATCCGACGCCTCCAGAATACTCTCATTGATAGCAGCAGCAGAACACCAAAGACGGGTTAGGATTTCTCACCTCATCGCTACGCTATCCGTCCGTGCGCTGGCTAGCGCCTACCCGATATATACAACTTTTTGCCCGTCGCTCTTTTGCTCTGCACCGCAAACTTCCCAGTTCAACGCACACCTAGTGTGCAAGCCGACCCTCGGTAGCCAGGCATTTGCGGTCCTTGCGCAGGTCAAGTATACCTGCATCCTATCTCTACGTCGAGATATACACCCGTTAGCCATTGCTCTTAAGTGAGCACGGTTAACAAGCGACCACTACTCATCCGACTTAGTTGCCTCCGGTGACTATCTCGGGAGTTTAGGCATTGCTACTATATCTAAGGTCACCTTAGTTTATAGCATTTCTTCTTCCAGATGTCTTTCGAGGCAAACTACACCGCCCTTCTCTCCTTAACAATGGAGCAAGAATCCGGGCTCTTTGATGATACGCGGCCGCAGCCGTGCAACACCTGAGACTTGGGTCACATAGTGTGACTCAAGCAGATTGGTAGGCAGTGCCGAATCTTCTCCACACGGTTGAGAGCACTACAGCATGTCGACTATAGTTGTTCAATCCGGACGACGTGAAGTCCATGTCTTTAAGAGACGGAAGACAGTTGAAGCTCTACTTCCAGCGGCACGAGTTGCTCACGACTCCCGCAATACACAACCATCTCGTACGCAAACGCACTTTTGCGATCCGAGACTTTCAGGTGGGCGTGGCAGCCACATAATCGCCGTATCTACCCAATATCACATATCAAGGTCTATGTCGTCGCCGGGTAGTTATTGCTTCTACCCTACATTACATATCAAGGTCAATGTCGTAGTCAGGCAGTTGTCCACATCGTCGTTTCTCCTGTCAATCCATCAATTGCCAGAACAAGCTGACTACAAACAAAATTGAACTGGGTCCAGGATTCGTCACAACGAGCTATCATTCTGAGCTACCCCCCAGCTCACCTATCCTCTCCAAGCCAACACGGCCTCGCCCACCCTCTCAAGCCCCAGGCTCAAAGTCACTCTCCAGCGGCCGTCCACAAACCCCCGTCAGACATACCACAGCTGCCTGATACGTCACACTCCCCGTACTCGTACAGTCCTTCCTCAACTGCGCGCTTCTGTAATAGCAATTACCAACCGCCGCATTCGGGGACGAGACGGTATTAATCAGCACCCCATAGTCAACCGAGTGGTCACGATCCGCATCATTCGTCGCCGCGCCACAATCACCAGCGAAACTGCCCGCAGACCTGACAATGCGCATGGTAGAGGGACAACCAGGGATCCCTAAGTCGCAGAAATCGTTGTTCTTCCAGTTGTTCAGTTTGCCTGTGCCGGCGGATGTGCCGGCGGGGCAGAAGTCGCCGGTTCCGAAGCCGTTTTCTTGGCCTGCGATGCCTGGGGGTTGGGTGTTAGGTTGCTGGGGGGTTGAGAAGGTGCCGCCGAGTTCAGAGCCGGCGTGCTCTCCTATGATGAAGTCGGCGTAGGTGGAGGTGGTGAAGAGGCCCAAGAGGGGGATGAGAGTGAGCTGGGGAGTCTTCATGTTTGGGTATGAGAATCAATGTATTGAGGTTGGTTCGGCATTGGAGGAGAGCTGCTCTCCGATGCGAATATTTAGATTTGCTGTATGGCGCGTATCTACTTATATATCTCTTTCTACCCATCGGCTCTTACCGTTATGACTGAGGCCATCGCGATCGATCGTCTGCTAACTCTTCATTCCAATGTCCCACATATGCCTGTGTCATGCGCGTTGGGTGTATGTCCCATCATTACTGTCAGTAGCCTTGATCTGCAGTTGCAACAAGCACCCTAAGGCCAACGCTTATATCATTCGGTATAGGAAGAATGCATTCGGCTCCACTTCCAACAACAGTACTTAGTTGTTGTGGATACAATGAGCGCCGAAGGCCCGTGATCAACGCTCATCAGATATTTCACCTTTGCTTTCGAAGACACCTAGCTTAATAACTATATCAGACAATTTTCCTGATGAGATTTTGGCTCAATTGAGAGACTTCTGCAAAAGACTGGTAACCACGTGATCGTCCCTCAACCTTATGATGTCCCACAAAGCGCATGAGTACTTGAGATCGAGAGTGAAGGCCCAAACAAACCTTTTGCGGAGCACGCTAACCTAGGATAAAGCCGAACCCCCTAGAGCCTACGTTAACGTTAGCTCACCTATCTTGCAAGTTCTTGTCTTAATGTAGTATGCAGACTTGTTTAGCTTCTTGCTTGCATAAGGTGAGAGCGGAGTTGCGAATAATGGGACTTGGGGGCCCGGAGATATCGTAGTAGGCCTGACACTACCATGCCGGTCAACTAAAAGCCACTATGCGTGAATGGAGAAGTAATGCGAAGCTAAGGAAGTGAAGCCTGGTTGATTACTTTGCGTCACTTGAGGAAAGAAGTTGGCGAAGAGCATGGCCGATGGTAAGTCGGTGTGCCCGACATTATGACGAAGGTGCGGATCATCAGGGAAAAAAGATAACGAGCATGACTTCAAAAGCATCAGTCTAGCACTTTTAAGTTCAGATGTCTACCAGCATTATGATAATTGCATGATGCGACGACAGAGCAGATCAAACCTATATGCCCGCATCAGATTGTACATATCTAACACGGAATTCGCCCACTCATCGGCCGTACTCGGTTCCCATGCCCCATCGCAGCAAAATCTGGCACACACTCCTCGATTCATCTTCCTAACGGACCAGTATTGGCAGTGCCACCAGTCCTCCTTGACGACTTGCCGCCTAGCATGAAATTGCCCAGACCCCGTGCACCGCTGGCAAGAGGCTGCCTGACCATCGGCGAGTTTTGGTACGAGGAATGCGCATCCTGATTCAAG
Source organism: Alternaria viburni (assembly GCF_023758015.1). Taxonomy (NCBI): domain Eukaryota; kingdom Fungi; phylum Ascomycota; class Dothideomycetes; order Pleosporales; family Pleosporaceae; genus Alternaria; species Alternaria viburni. The sequence continues at coordinate 101,796 of NW_026055809.1, forward strand.
TAGGGAGGAGGCTGACGTGAACCACCGAGAACCGGAAGCTGACTTCTGTGAGCTTGCGAAGGCGTCCCGACAGGCGCTGTGTCTTCACTGTATTAGCCTGCGATGCTCTCCACGTTCAAAGAAGAAGAACTCACGACCAGTATTGTTCCTCACACCCAGTCCTCGTCTCTGCAACTGTGGATCGAACGGAGGCCCGAGATGCACACCACCCTGCTGCTGCCGTCCACTGCTCCCAGAACTCCTACTAAAGTCTCTGTTGTGCGGTCTACCGCCACCGACCTGCTGCGACATGTTCATCTGACTGTAGTTGGCCGTTCCGGTCCGCGTTCCAGGAAGGCGGTCGATGAACCGGTCTCCACGACCAGTCTGGATCGTGTACGCCGCCTCATCACCAGCAGCATGAGCTACCTCCGTTGCCATGACCTTGCTTTTCAATTGCTGGTAGTGCGCTTGGGTCTGCGCATGTGCTTTCGTCTTCTCTTTGAAGGCTTTCTGAAGTTGATGGTTTTTGTCCTCGAGATCCTCCTGTTCGGCTTGCATGGCTGCGGGACGATTAGTATGAGAGCATTCGGAGAAAGAGGATATCGCGAACCCTGCATCTTGTCTTGCAATGCCTTGATCTGCGAATTTGCATCATGAACGAGCTGATCCATCTGTTGACTAAGCGTATCGTACTTGCCAGTCAAGCCTTTCGCGAGGTGCTCCTGATAGATAATCTCCTGCGACGTCTGATAGCTATGGAACGCCAAGCCGCGACTGGCACACTCCATGATGATCGTTGGACTCAGGCCGCTAAGTACCGACGTCTTGTAGTCTTCTGATGGGTTGAGACCTGCGACAACCACATCGTCGGGGTTGTGCAGCGATGAGTTGCATGCTGGACAAGTTCGATGCGCATTTGTAGACCTCGACAGCCCGGTGACATCTGCGCAATTGCTGCAAAAGACGTGACTTGTGGGATGGTCAGCGAAAAGCGTCAGAGGCAGGTGAGATGGACGAACCTGCACGTAGTAACCACGGCGCGTTCATGCAGCTGCGATCGACACTTGAGCTCATTGCAACGCAGAACGTACTCCATGGTGAGTGGCGGTTGTGAAGTGGAGGAAGTTTCGTCGGCGGATGGAAAGCACGATGTTGACGCGAAAGCACGTGGTCCGCTCACTGAGGCAAGAGCAACCCAACTCGTGTAAATCCTGTCCTAACCAGTACGTAGCATGAATTCGTGTCTTATGGATCCGCGCAACAATAATACTCAGGGTGCGTCCGTGGGGCCTGCCGCTTCAGTAATCGAGGCTATCGATCATCCTTGTCCGGCTTCCGCCGTTGCCTTGTGCTCTTCTTGCCAGCCACGGCTGTATCGTCCTCCTCTTCATCTCGACCCTTTGCGAGTTCACCATCCAACTCCCACTCCTCGGGGTCATACCAGTCCTCGCCATCGCTCATCTCTCCTACATGGCCTTCCGCTTTTGACCACTTGTATACATCCTGCCTCATGCGGTCGGCTTGTAGCAGGCCTTGATACAAGTCTGATGTTATCCGTGCGACCTCCTCCTGTTTTTGTACGTAGGCCATGAGGAGCATGCGTGTTTCCTCGGCTTCATTGGGTGGAAGACCAAAGTCGCGGTCTGGCAACGAATCTGACGGATGTATGAACAGAGGATGTATTGCGCCGACACCACTCGAGGGTGAATGAGGTGGGGAGGGAGTCGAAGCTGCGTGCGCCTGTGCTCGTCTGCGCGTCGTCATCCTATGTGTCTGTTGCGACGCGGTATCAGACGCGTCTTCGGGCGTTCCTTCTCCATTCTCTTGCGCCTGCTCTGCATCTCCTGCGTGCGTTCCGTTGGTCACAGGATGTGCGCCATTGACCCTTTCTGAACTCGTATCGCCATTGGTCTCGGCCTGTCGACTAGTGCCATTTGGCTGGCCTGCATCCTCCATGTCTACGTCATGGGGACTTTCTATGGTTTCGCGCATTTCCGCATCGTGGTGTTGCTGCTCTCCTTCGCCCGCGCGCCCATTTGCGCTGCTAGCCCATGGCTCCTGGAACGGTGCCCTGCCCATAGCAGCCAGGGCAGCTGGCGCAAACGTGGAGTCGCCCTGCAGTTTCACGAATAGAGTCTTCGCCCGCGCGTTCGTGACCTGCTCTTTCCGCGAGAGGGCTCCAGCTTCGCTCGCGAGGTCTGTGAGATGTCGAGAGGAGTATGCTACGCTCAGGGCAGGATGGTTGGGTAGATCGGCGGCGGAGGTGAGCGGCGCAAGAAGACTCTCGAGCTGTATGTTGCCGTAGGGATTCTCCTCGACAGCCTCCACATCTTCCTCGTCTTCGTAATCTTCTTCGACTTCGACGACATCACCGTCCGCATCGTATCGTGGAGGGTTGCGCTGTAGGATGGACCTGTGGTAGCCGGCGTGCTCAATGCGCTGGAGGCGTCAGTCTACAGTCGACACCCGAGTCGCACAAGCCAAGACGCACCTTCTTGTACGGTCGCGGGTCAGAGAGGAAGTCTGGGTCGCTGGCGCGCGCATAATGGACCTTGCGCCTCAGATCCTGCTTGTTGCTGTTCAAGGGTGTTTCGGAGTCTTCTGTGTCGGCTGCGCAGTGTTAGCTAGGCCTGTGTCGAGGTAGGAATGAGCCTACAGTCGTCTTTTCGCAGCATCTTCCTCTTCATGCTGAAAATGGTATCCATAATCTGCTGCTGTTGGCCCGCCATGGCGTCAGGGCCTCTGGCCAGCGCGAGCGTAAGGTGGTGAAGATGCGGAGTATCGATACGAGCGCGTTCAGCTAGTACAACGGCTTGTTGCACTGTCAAAGGTATCTAGAGTTGTGGATACGCGTAGCGGCGAAATTGGAATGCAAAAGTATAGCTGTAGAGTGTCGGAGAGAAAGTGTGGAGGGATCGGGCGGCATAGAGAACGTGCATGGCAAGGGTTCAGCTAGCTTCCCGCGCCCCATGTGTCGACCCGCGACCATCGATGACGAAGCCGCGAACAATCTGTACACTATCTCCATGCTGCCACAAACACGCTTGATATCGCCAATTCGATACCGGACCTAGGAATCCCACGTCTGGCTTTGCGATTCTCGTGCGACGAGCAAATCCACTCCGCAGCACTTCCGCTCTCCACAACTCCGAAAAGCAGCACCACGTCGACACCACGCTTGTGAGATACAAGCTGGAAACCACGCGACTCGGGCATGGAGTTATAATGGAGGCATACCCATCAGACTTCACTGCGCACAACCTACCGTTTATTGTCCTTTCAGGCCTAGCGACCAGCAAAGAGGCCGATCCCCCTCCATCGGTCCAGCATGTGCTTCCTGGGCGCGCTGTTACGAACATCAGCTCAGATTTACCACCCGCAGAAGGTGACCGGGCAAATGAACTACTCCAAGAGTTTCTGAGTGCAGACGGCACGAATGCGCCGTGGAATGGGCGCGACTTTAGTCGCCGAGGCATCACGCATGGCTTCAGAATACGGAGTGTAGGAAGGGTACATGCGCCTGCGATTATGCCACGGGAAGGAGCCATGGGCTGATGTTTGCTAGAACTTCCAACTGCCTCCGAAAAAGGCAGATGCGCCCTCAAACTCCGAGACAACCCCTCCAGGCAGTCCCACCATCGCAGCCGCAACGTCCTGGGTCCTGCATTCGCCCATATCTCCCCTCTCCCCAGCGTCGCCCTCCTTCCCCGACGGCGTCATCGCTCCTGCCTGGGTCGCCAAGCACCAGCACTACGTTCCTTCCGTATTCGTCTCCTTCTTCAACTTCACCACAGACCCCATTACGAACAGCTTGCACGACAATCAGCTGAAGACGGACATCAACAAGATCAAGAGTCAGATACAAAAGTCAGACTATCGGACAAGATACGTTGTGGTATTGCTGAGTGACAAGACTATAATCGAGGCACCAGACATCGAAGAGCGACTGGCGACGATACGGCGGGCTACAGGCTTGGATCCAAAGAGTTCACTCTTCTTTCTGCCTCCAAGGACATCCAAGGTCGAGCTGCAGGCATTCGTCACTTCTATCCTGGCCATACTACAACCTGTCTGTGTCGAGTATTACCGAGACCTCACAAAACATGCGCGGAGGAAGAAGGGGCGAGGAACGATTCCTCCTCCAACAGCTCCACCGACACGAGGCACATCCCAAACACTGTCGTATCCTGGATGGGGTGTTCGCTATGATTTCAAGCTTGGTATCCTTGCCGAGTTTCGCCAGGAGATGGACGCTGCACAGCGACATTACGGGGCTGCTCTAGAGGCATTGTTTGGTGCCGAGGGCCTGTTTGAAACAACGGCAAGCTGGTCTCCAAGATGGGACGAGATACGATTGCTAGCAGATATCATCGCACTACGACACATTCGATGTCAACTATGGAACAATTTCCCTACTTCCGCGGTCCAGTCTTGGTTGCGATACAAGTGGAGGTTACAAGACGTGCTCGATCGCCGGGGCAAGGGTACTAATAACTATGGTTGGCAGGCTTGGGAATCCACGTGGGCCCAAGTGATGGCTGAGACCGTACGACGAACAGAGTTGCCAGTCTTCAAGATACGAGATCCTGTCCCGGACACAGATCCCTTGCCAGACATCCCTAACTCGCTATACTCTCAGCCCGAGAAGCAGTTCCCAGTAGGAGAAAGACTACTACCATGGGAACTATTACATCATGCCGGATATTGGCACAAGATTTCCAGTGACCACGCAAAGAGGCGCTACATCCTTGCCAGAGAGATGCCAGAGGAAGACCGAACACCACCAGGCATGTCTCCTGCCGCCAAGGTCTCGGCTCGGAATCAGATATATGACCACTACCTCGTTCCGCAACCTCACGAAGAGTACCCTGTACCTGGTATCGGCAACGGATTCGAGCACTGGAAAGATATCTCATCCAAGCTTAATGCCGCGATAGCTGAGTTTAGAGTTCGGGGACAACACCGGAAAGTAGACCAGTTACAACTCGAGGTGGCTCGAACATTGCTACACGTGAAAAGATTTGACGATGCGTTCAAAGTACTGCGATCACTCTGGGAAACGATGGCATGGCGGAAAGAAGGATGGTGGAGCTTAGCTTCAGAAGTAGTATGGACTCTGCATGAGTGCGCACTGCGAGTACAGAGTCGAGAATCATATGTTGCAACGGAGTGGGAGCTGTATAGTCAAAGTCAGTGTTATCCGTCTTTCACACGAAGCTTCACTAACAACCACCAGCGATCCCTGGCAAGACAAAATACAAGTACGACTTGATGACATGTTTGGATGTCTTCTCGGATGCGACTGCCGAGAAGGTGAGCGTGAGTCTAAATGCTAAAGACCACATATCCTGCTGTAAGTATAGAAGTCTTATACAATGACCCAATGCTGACATTACAGTATCAACATCATTCGCCTTTGCTGAAGCTGAAGGTAATGTTGGTGAACCCCTTCATGCACAACTCGCCATCAGCTCCAATGCTCGACCAGGCTCCGCCCCAATCACGTTGTCTTTTCTCCAGTACCAGTTCAATGGTGGTTTGGCTGAAGTCCGCTTGAATCACAACGCCGACGAACCCTCCGGAAGTACCTCAATCATGTACACCTGCACATTAGAAGAGACGCACTCCGCTACCGGAAAACCACGCTGGGCCGGGACAGCTGATCTCACGCTCCACCCAGGGCAGACTAAAGTATACAGTCTCCCACTCATTCTGCGCGAGTCTGGGGATGTCGATGTCGTCGCGTGCGTCTTCGGCGTCAGCACGGAAAAGTTTGATCTCGTTTGCTCAGACACAGACCCAGAGACTCCAACTCATCCTGTTTGGTGGATCAAGTCAGATACCAAGATCAAATCAAGATCATTGAAGCATGGATCTGGTATGTCGGTGCATATACTACCCAAACCGCCAAAGATGGAAATCAACCTACCGGACGTTCGCAACCAGTACTACACGGATGAGTCCGTTACGCTAGCGATAGAGATTCTGAACCAAGAAGAAGAGGACACTGAAGCTGTTCTTGAGGTGCGATTACTGGGTCGCTCCAAAGACACGCTGAGCTACACCTGGGTCGAGCGTCCAGCAGAGTCACCCATGAAGGAAGTCCCACCAGCACTTGACGGGTCAACGGATGTAGACCTCCCAGGCCATGTAGTAGGGAAGCTGGCCCAAGGTGCAAGGACAACAGAGAGAATCCGCTTCACTGCACCCGCAGATCCAGCAGACTACGCCTTGGAAGTCAAGGTACTATACCACCTCCTCAGCGACCGCGACATACCCATCTCCAAGATCATGGTCGCAGATCTCGTCTTCAACGCACCCTTCGAAGCGAGCTACGACCTCATGGCACGCGTGCACCCCGATCCATGGCCCAGCTACTTCGAGCTCCAAGAAGCCGAAAGCAACGTCAACCCCGAATCACCCGACGCATTCGGCATAGCACAGAAATGGGGACTACGAGCCAAAGTCGCATCCTTCGCCGACGAGCAGCTCGTCGTCAGCGACCTAGCCGTCCAAGTCCACAGCATCCACGGTGGCGCAACATGCGACGTCACGAAAGAATTCAGCATTGCGGAAACCCCTATGGAACCCCAGATCCTCAGCGAATGGGGCTTCAGCCTAGATATCCGGAAGAACAACCTGGAAGAACGGCGGTCCACCGCCCTCGACACCACTCTAAACATAACATGGAAGCGTACGTCCGACCCCAACGCTTCCCCAGTAACATCCTCCCTCCCCATCCCGCGCATCCAGATCCCCTCCTCAGAACCCCGCGTCCTAGCCTCCCACCACCTCTCCCCCACAACGCCCTCCCTTATTCACCTCGACTACGTCCTCGAGAACCCCACCATGCACTTCCTCACTTTCGAGCTCGCCATGGAAGCCAGCGAGGATTTCGGTTTCAGCGGACCTAAACTAAGGACGCTACATCTCCTGCCTATGAGTCGGCAGACGGTACGGTATAACTTGCTGTCGAATGTGGAAGGGGATTGGATTATGCCGAATCTGAAAGTTACGGATCGGTACTTTAATAAGACGTTGAAGGTGCAGGGGACGGAGGGGATGAGGGTGGATAAGAAGGGGGTGGGGATTTGGGTGCCTGGTGATGATGGAGAGGCGGAGCAAGAAGTGGGGGAAGGGGAGGTAGAGTAGGGGGTGGAAGGAAGTCGGTTGAGAGCTTAGCGGTCTTGATGAGTGATGCAGTAGATGAGCTTGCGCCCGTAGAATTGTGCTTTCAATATACGAATGATGATGGTCAAATGCTAAATGCCCTATGTGCAACCGCCCTTGATATGTTGATTACTCCTGTGCATCACATCTCCCACGCATATCCCCAAGCCCCTCCCAAGTCACGACAATCTACCCAGACCCCCTACCCTTCGTCACCGGATCCCTCCCCGGCACCACAGTATCCCTCCAAAGATCCTCATCCTGCTCATGCATTGGGATAAAACGCCGTGGCTCCGTAAACATCGTCTCACCGGTGATAAGCGGCATGGACATTGTAGTATCTATATTGTTCTGAAATCTCATCAGTTATTAGGGACTCCCTGAGAGGATTACTTTGGGGAGGAAGAGGAGGAGGAGGCTGGGCATACTGCTGTGGTTGTTGCGGTTCTTCGCCGTAGTAGATTGGGGCTTCGAAGTCGGTGGCGGCGTGGGAGAGGATTGTGGGGTCGATTTCGGGGATTTGCGTGGTTGATGGTGGTTGTGATTGGGATGGTTGTTGGGAGATGGTGGTTTGGGGTGTGGTCATTGTGTTTGTTGGCTGTGACTGTTGTGTGCTGGCGTCGACTTCGACGATCTTGTCTTCTTGTACTCTTACTTCGCGGTCGCGCAGGCGGCGCATTAGTCCGAGGAACTGTGAGTTTTGGAACTTCTCGCTTGTGTTGTCTGCTACGCGCTCTAGCAACCGGCCTGCTGTTGCCGCCATCTCATCATCTTCGTTTCTTGGCGGTTGGTCTTGCTTCTGCTCTTCTTCTGGTTTCTGTTCGAAGTGTTGTAGCGGCTCTGGTGTTCGCATGTAGCCTGCTGCTTCTAGATCCTGCCATATTTGCTCTTCGCTCATCTGGACGCGTGAGCCGAGTGGGTATTGCGACATGAGGCGTTGGTTGATGGCCTTGATGAGCTCTTCGGCGCGGGTCTTGACTTCTTGAGGCGCATCGCGGTTCACGATTCTTTGAAGAGAATCGACAATCCATTTCCCTTCGTTCGCGTCTTGGACCAGAGTGCCGCTCTTCTCCAGGCGATCCATGTTCTCGAGGTAGGCTACTGCTTCGTCGGTTCGCCCGAGACCGGTTTCGCTCCAGACTTGGATGGCGGAGTAGACAGCTAAGCTCACAGTCAGCACTCGTAGTTGGTTAGACGGACACTACACACCTGGCCGCGTTTCTCGTATCCGTTGAAGAAGAGGATCCATCTCACCCGGCCGGTCCAGATCCAGCGCCTCTTGCGCTGGCTGTGTGTGTACTTGCTCTGCCTCTGCCGTCTCCATCATGTCTTGTTGCGCCTGCGCAAATGCTTGTTCGAAAGCCGCCTCGTCGAACGCTGGTACGTCATCCTGGGCGCGCTGCTTCCCTTGCGCGACCTCTGAGACTTGGGCGTTCTGGAAAGTCGGTGTCTGCATGTATGCTTGTCCACCAAATCCACCCATGTTGTATCCCGACATACCTCCGTACGGGGTTTGCTGTAATGCAGGCGCCTGTACGACCGGAGCCTGCTGCCTCAAGAAGTCCTGATGCCATGCTGACGCTGCGCTCGCCGGCTGCTGTCGCTGTTGTTGCAACGTCTGTGGAGGCGGACTGCTAACATTCAAGCGTTGAAAGTCGGCCGCCCAGTCGGGTGCTTGTGGAGCTTGCGCAAACTGGGGAAGAGGTTGCGCGAATCGTGGATCGAAAGGTTGGAAGTTTTGTGTTTGAAGAGGCCGGCCGCCGGCTTGAAAGGCTTCAAACTCGTTATCTAACGCGCCTACATTTGGCCCCGGAGATGATCTAAAGCCCTGCTACAGTTTAGATGGCGAAGCGCAAGTTTCGAGTATGACCACGTACCTGCGCCGGTGAATGTCTGCCCACCAAGCGGTCCTGTTGAAGCGTCCGGTCTACGGTTGTGTGCTTCTGGAAGTTTTGCAGGGCATTTGAAGGCCCACAAAGCTCCGCCATGTCGAATCAAGAAGGAGTAAAAGTACACTAAGAGGGGTATCAACGCATGCTAGAAGGAAAGTGTGAGAGAGTCTGTCGGAGTGATGGTGTTGCGGCAACTGAGCGTCATGTTCCCGGAGATCAGAAGCCGACCGCATGCCGAGGCAAGAGGCGTGAGTGGGCCCCACGCGTCAGCCCTAGAGCTGTCAGGCAGGTGCGATCCATGGATGACGCACAAGCACGTGCTACACTCTTCACTTCCCAAATTCTGTGAAAGTGGAAGTTGGTAAGATCGCGCGTGGCATAAATTAAGTCGCACGTCTTCGAGCTGGAATGGATTAGGAATCAGCACTGTCTGTGCAGAAAGCGTAGGCCCAAATCGACGTAGCACAACACCGGTGAAGAGCTGGAAGTCGTTGAGACGCACGGATATGCGCAAAGCGTTACACAGCATCGCAAGCGACGTAGACAGGTGAAGTCACATGAGTTGAGATCGAGATCAACAATAAGCCAAATCCATGCATAGAGAACTACGTAACAGAACAACCGAGCAAAGGTACCTATGTATGTGTATAAGATCCTAGAGAGAAGATTGGTATATGTCGTCATGAGCAAAGAAACCAACACAAACGCATCATAAAACCCCATCTCAACCCCCTCATCTACCATAAAACATCTCCCCCAGACTAATATTCGCCTGACGAGACGAACCCCCAACCACACTCCTAGACCTAGACCTCGACTTCTTCCTCACAAAAGCATACTCCTTCTTACCGTGTCTATCCCTCCCTTCCGATTCAATAAACAACTTGCTACCGTGTCCAGTGCGCAGACGACGGGTATGCTCGAAGAGGATGTCGGTTTCGCGTTGGGACATTTCGCGGAGGACGATGATGTATTCGGGGTTCTGGGTAGGATGTTAGTACAGTACTTGGTATCAGATAATGGGGTTGGTAGATGGGGACTTACAACATCGAATTCATATGGGATGTCGTAGTAGTGCAGCGTCTCCACGTCGAGATGGCTTCTGTGTACCTTGGCGTAGGTAGGTGGCGGCGCAATGGCGATCTGATGCGAAGAGGAGTGCGAGTGAGAATGAGAGTGGTGGTGGTGCGGTGGTGGCGGAGGCGCAGGAGGAGCGATTGGATGGAGAGGATGGTTAGGCATCATGCCTGCCTGGAGCTCACGCTGCTTGTCCGGATTGACGAGCGCCTGGATCTGGTTGTCTTGGAAGCCAAATTGAGCAAGTCGCTTGCGCATCGTCTCCTCGAGCTCCTTCTCTTGGGCCTCTTTCTTTCGCTTCTCGGCTTCTTCTGCCGCTTGCTGCTTTCGCGTGAAAGCGTCGAATTCCTCCTTTTCCTTGCGCTTTCGCTCTTCTTCTTCGAGTTTGAGCTTCATGATGAGCTCCTCCTTTGCTCGCTTCTCCTTGTCGGCGTCGAGAATCTTCTTGCGCTCGTACTCATAGATGATACGGTCTTTCTCTGCTTGAGCTTCGGCCTCTTCTTTGGCCTTCTTCCGTTGGTATTCATCGACAGCACGCTGTTGAGCTTCCTTTGCCTCTCTTGCTTGTTTAGCTACTTTGGCTTCGTTATCAGCGATGATTCGCTTGCGCTCTTCTTCAAAAGCCTTTTCCTTGAGTTCACGCTCACGTGCCTCCTTCTCAAGCTTAGCCGTGTTCTCCGCAATGATGCGCGCGCGTTCTTCGTTCTCTCGCTTCTTCTTCTTCTCCATGTCAGATAGGATTTTCTCACGCTGTTCCTCGGCCTCGCGTTGCTCTCTGGCTTGCTTGAGCTTGGCTTCGGCGAGAATTCGCTTGCGTTCGTCATCCTGCTCTCTCTGCTCCCTTTCTAGTTTAGCGAGCATCTTGTCGCGCTGTTCCTCAGCCTCCCTTTGCTCTCTGGACATCTTCGCCCTGTTCTCGGCGATAATTTGAGCTTTCTTCCTCTCCTCGTCGATATCGCGTCGCTCGCGGTCTCGGTCTTCCCTCTCTCGCTTCAACTCCCAATCGCGACGCATACTCTCCTCCATTCTCTTGATGTTTTCCGCTTCTAGCTCACGGTCCCTTCTATCATGGATGAAGTCAAGCTCAACCCTGCGCCTGGCCAATTCCTCCCGTCTCTCCGTTTCCTTCTCCCAACGATCCCGTTCAGCCTTTTCCTCGGCTTCTTCAAGGCGTTGTTGTGTTAGTGCCTCTTGTACCTTATCCTTGTAGCCATCTGAAGAGTGATGACGTCTTTCTCTTTCGAGTTGCTGTTCAGCGTCCCGAAGCCGCTGCTCGGCAAGTGTCAACTTGACTTTGTCCTCGTAACTACGGTCTGGCGAATGATGATGGTATCGCTCCTGGCGCTCCCTCTCAAGTCTATCTTCAAGGTCTCTGAGACGCTGTTCGGCAAGCGTCAATTTGATCTTGTCTTCGTAGTTCGGCTCGGGAGCACGTTGATGCTCATACTCGTGCCTAGAGCGCGAACGATGCTCCTTCTTTATGTCTGCTCGCAGCGCAGCGATGTTATCTTCCAGGTCCTCAAACCCACCAGGCATGCGTCGGCCACGAGGACTGGCGTCTTGACCCTTCTGCTCAGTGCTTATACGGGGGTGGCTATCGTTATCCAGGTGACTGGTGTTGTAAATTGTCACGTTGGGAGCAGGCGCATGACCTTGTGAGCGAGTTCGATGGAGACCGGTTGTATAGTGCACTTCTGGAGCCAGAAACTCTGTCGTGCGACGACCGTAGTCAGGACGATAGACCTCGTCGTCTTGGACTCTCCGCGGTGGGGGGCGGGGTGCGGGGGGATGAACATGACGGGTATGAATGTTCAGAGTGTCTTTTGTGATTTTCTGCCTGTACCACTCATCATCCGTCGAGTTGCCAGGATCCCAGTCGGATGCTCGTGGCATAGTGGGCGAAGAGGCTGAAAAGACGGGTGAAAAGTAGAAAAACTATCCCGACTGTTCAGTCTGAAATCTGAAGTGAGGACAGAGCAGAGCAATCAATCCAAAACCTTTGGGTTGGTCTCAGTTGCGGCGTGGACACACAGAGCGGGGTCGACGCTGAGGGGGCGGCACAGCAGCAGAGGTGACACGGTATAAAGAGAAGGTAACGTAAGAAAGCAGAAATGTCAGCAAAGGTGCGGCTGCAGCAGAACTTGAAGGAATTGCGCCCCTCTTGCTGGAATGGGGGCTGAAAGCTGCCTGATCACTAGCGGCATCCTCATGCGCCCGGTCTTGTGAACACAAATCAGCCGGAAGGCATATTTGACCTATCAACGATAGTGTAGGAGGCCGTCCACATGCCTGCATCCCCTCTGCGCTGTTGTAGCGCTGCAGTGTGCGATTCTTGCGACGGCTTTGCCCTACATCCTTCGGTCTCTCCAGCTAGCGGCACGAGGATGGTGATGGTTTGGTGGGGCATGTCGAAAATAACACTAATCAAGCGCCATCAAGCGCCAAAGCCTCCATCTACTCTAGGCTGGGGGCGGAAGTGACATATCAAGTAAGCCTTGTTAGTGTACAGCGCTGCTATCAAGTAACCCGATCAATCTCCAAGTGTCAACTTCGTGGATACTCCCACTCCGTTGATCTCCCTTTGACGCGCGCTCCAAGACACATGTTCTCCATGCTTCAGCGCCTCCTGAAACAGCTCCGCTCGCGTGCGACCCGCCGAGGTATCGTGACCAACAAGCTGATCGGAGTAAGCCTTCATGTGCCCTGGGCCGCGTTTTCGGCTAGAGCAGCCCCAAGATCGTCTTCGATAGCCACAGCTCTTCAGCCGCACCTTTCCAGTCAGGGTCGGTCCGAAATTCCAGGCTTTCGGTCTTCATTAGATGGTGTGAACTTTGACGAGATAGGTATTCCGTGAGAGACGTTAAGATGTAGATCGTTTATTCCATTTGAACACTCCAATGTGCATGTGAGCGAAGAGGGTCTAGCCGAGTGTCGGCGCCAGCGAACGCCGGCTATGCAAGTATCGTACAGTTCGTAATTATATCTTCTCCTCGACGACTTCCTTCAAAGTCTCCGCTCGTCGAATCAGCTCTTCGTAGACTGTCCAGGCAAGCGCACTGCTCATTGCCTTCCTCGCGATCCTAATACCAAGTCCATCGAACAAGCTGCGCATACCTTCCTCCGCAAGCATCTTCTTGCTCGCCTGTACCATATTGCCATACTTGTGGGGCATAAGCTGTATGCGCGTTTTGATAGCATCGAACGGATTCGTAATAGTTGTCCCCAGCCCCGCTGCAGCAACACCCGAGATGAAGTTTATCCCCGCGGATGTGCTGGTAGACAGCTTAGTGGCGGTGCCGGATGTCTCTTCAATCTTGGTTGCGAGACTAGAAAGTTTCCGTTTCGATTGTTCGTAGAAGAGGACGTAGAGCCCCGCGTAGGGTGCATCACGAACGGCTGTTGCGCCGAAACCAGCGAAGAAGCCTTTGAGTCCTTCTGTTCGGAAGATGTCTCGAGATGCGGTGAAGAGCGAATTGTACGAGTACAAACTACTCTCGTACCGCACTTTCAAAACGGTTATGGGCATCATGATGAAGCCCGCCCATGTTCGCGCAAAGGCTCCCGTCGCCAGATTCGCCGTGTTGCTCAGTTTGGGCAGAGAGCTCGAGTGCTCCGCGCCTTTGACTGCTGCATCGCTGCTGCCCGCCGCGACCAGACTCGCTCTATGTCGCAACGCGTTGAGACTTGAAAAGTATATAGCAGAGCCAAACCCTGTGCGCAGGGTACTTGGTAATGTGCCCCTCCAGAACTGACGTATCGGGTTCGGTCCGCTGGCTATCGACTGGATGGTACCGAGGAGTGTGCTCGAGCGGGATTGTTGGACGCGGGTTTTGAGGAGGTCGGCGGGTTGGAGAAGGACGGCAGACAGGATGCCTGAGTTTAGGCCGGCGAAGAAGTGGACTGCGCAATTGTTAGTGACTGGTAAACGCTAGCTGTCGCAATAGCAATTATGCTCTTCGCTCTTTCCACTTACAGTAGGACGACGAGCGCTTTCCGCGGGCGCCATCTGACATTGCCGAGGCGTCAAGTATTCAATTCCTATCTTAAGAGATTTGAAGCTGCAGTACGCATCATGGTAACAGCCCTGGAAGACTGGCCGCAAATATTAGGGTGAGAGGGTAACAACGTGTCTGTCGGTCTCACGCGAAAAAGTGTCATGACGACATGTTCCGAGCCTCGGCGAGTCGGTGATATTTTCGCTTGCGTCTGGTACCGCGTCTATCAACGATACATCCTTGATGAACTCATGAACTTCGTAGACATTATTGGCATCGTAAATGGAAAGTTCGTTGTCAAAAAAACTGGCCATACATGTATTCATCAGATCGCATTATCTTGATCTTGAGCTTAATCAATATTACGAAGTGGCACCTTCTCAACCCTATCATACATCGCTCCATAGATCCTACAAATGACCCCAGAAGCCTAGCAATCACGTATTCGGTGGTGCAATATGTGAGAGCGAATGCGGTCCTCCATCAGTCCTCATCATCTTCGTCGTCTCCAAAGATAGCCTTGAAAACATCCTCAGAAGCCCGTTCATTCGAAAGCGCCTCATTCTTCTCCACGTCCACAGCTGCATGCCCACTCTGTTCCGTAGCCATAGCTGCAGCCGGGACAGCAGCTTCCGACGCCTGTCCCATCCAAGCCGGCCGCTGAAGCGCAGGACCGTTAGTCAAAAACTCATGTTGCAACTTCTCCATAGCCGACTTGGACACTGCTTCTTCCGTCTGCGATTTGAAGTGGCTTTCGCCAGCATCAAACTCAGGCGGCATGTCTGGTGGGGGCTTGACGTTGAAGCGCTTGCAAAGGAGTCGCGATGGGTAGAAGGGGAAACTACTTCGAGTCATGGGACCGTACATGCCTAGCTTCGCTGCCTGCTCTGCGGGATCTTCTGGCTTTGCGGCTGGCTGTCGTAGAAGATTCGCATTCGCAGCTCCACCGTCGTTTCCGTTCAAGGTTGAGGATGACGCGGATGTGAATCGGGAGGCCATAATGCCAGTTGTGGGTTTGAAGACTTCTGCAGCATGTGCAAACTCCTGTAGCTCTTTGATCCAGTCTGAGACTGATACGCCCTCCCTTCGTTCTGGCAGGTCCTCTTTCAGTCCTGCTTTCAACTCTAGGAAGCCAACGTAACGTGCACGCTTCTGTATGTCCTCAGCATAAGGCATCCAGCCCGTCGCACCCTTCGCGAGGGCCGCGGCTGCCACGCTCTTATCGAGAGAAGGCACGAGACTCCACAGATCTTTTGGTAGGGCTTTGCTTGCGGGCAGATGTCCTTCAGGAGCAGCTTCCCCAAGGCCCTGGGGCAGATCGGCTTTACCAGATAACGCAGCCAACCGATCTCGGGCGTCCTTGGGTATAAAGTCGAAGATGGACTTTCCGGGCAAAGCTTTCTCCCCCAAGAGTGCCGAACGCCCTTTTGCATCCAACGTTGACGCTTTCGCTGCGTCTGCTACAGATTGGTAGTCTTTCGATTCTGAAGTCGGAGTGGCACTTTTCGAAGATTTCCAACCTGGAGGTATCTTCGGTGGAGGATATTTAGGCTTGCTGGTGAGTTCGGTGAGACCGGCCGCGAATGTGAAGCCACTCAACGGAGATCTCCCATCTATAGATGGCCTGCTCAGCGAGACCAAGGCTTTGGACGAACTCTTCTTCGAGACAAACACATGCTTCTCTCCTGCTCCTGGCTTGGCGAATTTACTGGGCTTCTTCCCCTTCTTCTCCTTGCCTATGGTCTTGTTGAACGTGATCTTCGGACCCAATTCGTACGGGTCTTCGTCGTCCGAGCCGGTATCGTTGAGCACGCCAACGCCAAAGGAAGACTTCTTCAGCGCAGGCTTCTTCACAGTCGATGCCTTCTTCGGAGCTTCAAGATAATGCAGGTCGAACTTGGATGAACGGTCCGTGGCCTCTTCTTCCACAGCACCCAGGCGGGCTTCCGACGTGTATCCCAGGCCTTTGCGACGGACCTCTTCTCGTGGCAGAGTCATAATGCGAGCATCTTGAGGCGCAAACATATGAGCTGCATCATCCTTGGAACCGGATGCGCCATCTTCCAGGTCAGCATTCCGGCGCACTTTGCGACCAATGCCCTGATCTCGCCGCCAGCCCATCTTCTGCGCAATCTTGACGCCCATTGTCTCCTCCTGGGTCACGAACAGGCCGAACAGTCCATCGTCGTTCAATTGTCCAGCTTCGCCTATGCCGGCAAAGTTCTGCGCAGTCTCCAGTTGGCGCGACTCGGCTGCTGCTGCCAGATCCTCCTCGTCCATGAAATCTTCGGCTCGCTGGGTCGGGCCATTCGGCTGGTCTTTGTTGCGGTTTGCGCGCGAGGAAACGAAGGTTTTCGGGGTCCATCCTTCTTTAGATCCAACTGTGTTAAAGTATCTTAGCATAGTCAAGAAGTCTTGCGTTCGTCAAGGTATGGCTCGGAAACTTACCCTGCACTGAAACCTCCAGTGAATGCGCCGTGGAGTCTCCGGCGACCTCGCTCGTCCGTCACGGTCTGCTTCCACACGGGCACGAAAGCGCCATCATCGGCCTCTTCTTCGGGAAGCCCGGTGCCTAGGGATATGTACGTTGTCGGTCCGCCGCGAGTGCGCTTTTGAGCGCCGGTCGGGGAAGGCGCGCGCGGCCGTTTGTACGCCATTGCGATAGATGTCGGGAGTGGAGTTGCGCAGGTCGTGGGAGGTTGTTTCGGGACCAGATTCCTTGAGCCAGATTTGGCTAACGCAATCCGTAGACCAGGTTCGTCAAGCAATCAAGCAGTCACCAGTCAAGCGAGGGAAAGTTGAAGCGGATCACGAGTAAGCGGCCGATGGGTGACTAATCAGCCGCGATGCTATTGGCTGAGGGACGCTTACCCAGCGACCAGCGACCAAGCGCAGTCAGACCACGTCCGGTAGCCAACTCAACAAGCCGCACGGGGACTATAGAGTGCACAGTTGTCTACGGGTGTGAGTTTCACGTGTCGGTAGAATTCGCAGCGCTCAGCTCAAGTGACTGGACTGGCTGCCGTTGGACTAAGACAAAGGAGTTAGTAGGCAGGGTGGGCCCGATGATGTAGTGCCGCGCCTGGGTCGAGCGGCCTAATAGCAAGCAAGGCTGGTGTCCGGCTAAGCTTGTTGAGACCCTGATCAATGGATAGAGCAGCTGGAGCGCAATCTTGTGAGATTGAGGCAGCGACAAAGAGAAAAGCGTGCCTCCTGAGGTATTTCTATGATAGGTATGGATTAAGACAAGGAGGAGCGCAGAAACAGGGTGGACGCATTGTCCCGAAGGAAAACCTACCCCACGACAGCGGCCTGGCGTTGGGCGACGAGCTAGGCGTGGAGCGAGAGAGCTATCGTGTTTGACCTCCGCCCAGAAATAGCCATAACAACACAGCACATGCACTCGGGCGGGCGCAGTACATGCTTCTCTCGACGTCGATGCTGCATCTCTCTGCTGTAACCCGTGTTCTGCATCCGTCCCAGCAGACGCCTATCTAGACCAGCCTACCAACACGCCGGTGCCAAGTTTGGCGACTGCCATCTACCGGCCCCTAACCTCTTGTACCCTTACGCCGCAGTACCCACCGAGGACAACAAAGTAATCTCTCCACATTGTCACGATAGCCTTGCTGCTTGCGGCTCTGCGCTCGCTCCACGCCCAGTGCGTCTGTGCTAATCGAGGCCCGCATCTGCTCCCTGCGTTGCGCGTAACCGTGGTAGAGGCAGCGCATTCACCATGTCGGCCGCCGCCCCATCATCGCCCGCCGTCGTGCGCAACTCTTCTTCGTCGCGCAGATCCATCGACCGCCCCCATCGCTCCCAGAGCCAGAGCCAGCCCACCGCCAGCCGCGCGCCCCCCGCAAGCCGCCATCAGCAAGGCGGCCTCCCCAACGTCGCCCGCCGAGACTACGAGCAGAGCAACGTCGCCCACGAGCAGCCCTCACCGCAGCCCTCACGACGCAGCGAAGACCCAGGCCGCACCGAGCAAACCCGCCGGAGCCACACGCGGTATGCGTCTGACGCGTCGACGACTTCCGCAATGCCCGTCAATGGCGTAGCTGCCGAAGCCAGGCCGGGCCAGCCTCAGCCCGTCAACAAGCGCAGGACCACCATCACCGCACCCAGCACCGGAACATGGGCGCTCGGAAAGACCATTGGCGCCGGCAGCATGGGAAAGGTCAAGCTGGCGAAGAATGCCGAGACCGGGGAGCAGGTGTGTACTGTGGTTGTTTACGTGGGGCATGAATATGGCGCATTCAGCTAGAATATAGAAACACTCAAACACATGCTAATCACAACAGGCCGCCGTCAAGATCGTCCCGCGACAGTCCCAGGACCAGCACCAGAGCGCCGCCGACCGCGAACGAGCCGACCACTCCAAAGAAGTCCGAACCGCCAGAGAGGCTGCCATTGTCAGTCTGCTGAACCATCCCTACATCTGCGGCATGAAGGATGTCGTGCGCACAAACTTTCACTGGTACATGATGTTCGAGTTCGTCAATGGTGGACAGATGCTCGACTACATCATCTCCCACGGCCGCCTCAAGGAAAAGCAGGCGCGCAAGTTCGCTCGACAGATTGCCAGCGCCCTGGACTACTGCCACAGGAACAGCATCGTCCACCGAGATCTCAAGATTGAGAATATCCTTATCAGCAAGATGGGCGACATCAAGATTATAGACTTTGGACTGAGTAACTTGTTCTCGCCTAGGAACCAGCTCAAGACATTCTGTGGAAGTCTGTACTTTGCCGCCCCCGAACTCCTCCAGGCCAAACAATACACTGGCCCGGAGGTCGACGTCTGGAGTTTTGGCATTGTGCTGTACGTCTTGGTCTGCGGCAAGGTGCCGTTTGATGACCAGAGCATGCCACAGCTCCATGCCAAGATTAAGAAGGGCCATGTCGATTATCCCCCATGGCTGTCCGCAGGTATGTTACACAATTCAGAATTCCATACCTAGCTAACTTCACCAGAATGCCGCAACCTCATCCACCGAATGCTGCAAACTGACCCCACTCAGCGACTGACCCTCTCGGAGATCATGAGCCACCCCTGGCTTACCAAGGGATTCAACAGCCCTCCCGAAAACTACCTGCCCCATAGAGAACCCGTGCAACTACCTCTGGATAACGAGATTATTGAGAAGATGCAGGGATTCGACTTCGGTACAACCGAGTACATCACCACGCAACTAACCAACGTGATTCAGTCAGAGGAATATCAACGCGCTGTGCGAACGGCCGCCCGCAAGGCGACTGCACAGACACCAGAAGCGGAGAAGAAGAAGGGCATATTCGACTTTTACAAAAGACGCACTTCAATCGGAAGTCGAGAGCAGTTGACTGCATCGTCATCCGAGGACATTCAGCGGGGAATGGATCCAGTCAACGCATACAGTCCTCTCCTCTCAGTCTACTTCCTGGTCAAGGAGAAGAGAGATCGTGAACGACAGGAAGCCAACCCAGGTCCTGTCGCCATGCCCCAGGAGCCCGACGAGAAACCTCTGAAGATGCCGGATCTTCCGCCACCGCCAGCGGCGTACACCAACTCAGCTGCCTACGAGATGGCAGGTGAAAAGCCCACAGGCGGAAGGTCGCGACCAAGAGCTAGGACCCACGGCGAAGATGACATCACCGAGGGTCTGAAACGAGTCGACCTAAATAACCCGCCCCCGGTGTTGCCGCCTCAGGTTGAGCAACCGAAGAAAGAGGGTGCTGCTGTAGGTTTGTTGCGCCGCTTCAGTACCAGAAAGTACAGGAGTCATGAGAAGGACCGGACCGTTGAGCCCTTGCCTCCACCAACTCCAGCAGTCGCAATTTCCAGTCCCGCCGAACCCGCACCGGCCCCAGCGCCAGCCACCGTACCGAGAAAGAGCTTTAGCATTCGAAGACCGCGCGGTCGCGAAGGAGGTTCTGCATCGTATCTTCCAGACAGCGCCAACAATCAACCCGAGTTACTCTCACCTCCCGGCACTGGCAACAGCGCTGCGCGGAAACTAAAGGCACTCGGTCGCTCCACCAGCGTCAACTCGGCTGATCTCCGGAGACGACTCAGTCGACGCGGTCGATCTTCGGAAGACCCTGGAAACCCTCCGCCCACGAGTGGATCAGACAGAACAGATAGATCCGAGTTGAGCGCGAATAAAGTTCGACCAAACAACGATGCTGCTTCCGACGATCTCACTTCGAGCCCACGGCCCATGCAAGCTTCCCGAGCGAAATCGCTGGGCCATGCCCGAAGAGAAAGTATTCAAGCGAGGAGGATGAAGAGAGAGGCAGCAAAGGAAGCCAACGTACCCGAAGAGACAGATGCAGAGCTTGCAGAAGCGCAAGCAGAAGCTAGTCGGAGTCCAGATGCTGTGAAGCCTGTGTTCCTCAAAGGTCTTTTCAGCGTCTCAACGACAAGCACCAAGCCCCTTCCCATCATCCAGGATGATCTAATAAGGGTGCTCGACCAGCTTGGTGTTGAGTGGACCGAAGTCAAAGGTGGCTTCCGATGTCGACATGCACCTAGCATCGACATGAACAAGCCTATGGATTCGCCAGCGTCCCCACCGAGTGGAGGGCACAAGAGAAAGATTAGCTTTGGGGGCTTCATGGGTGGCGACAGAGATCGTGATGAGTTCCGAGACAACCACCGAGCACCCGGGACACCGAAATCGCGATCACGGCCATCGCCTGCGGATCAAAGCTACACGAATACCGACGAGTCTGACGGCAGCGAAGAACGGGACGAGCGACGACCACGACGCGCATTAGCGGCGGGCGAAACATCGACGCAGGTGCAGAGCGACATGGGCTCTAGCATGAGTCTGGTGTTTGAGATTTTGATCGTCAAGGTCCCGTTGCTAACACTGCACGGCATCCAGTTTAAGAAAGTGGATGGGGGTACATGGCAGTACAAGAATATGGCTCAGACTATTCTATCGGAGCTAAGACTTTGATTGACGATAGTTCGAGTATACATATAAGAAGAAGAAGGGGTTTAGGCGTTTTTCTCTTTTGATTATTTCGCGGGCATTGGTAAGCATGGTTCACTTCTACACGAGGGGCTTTTGTTATGTTGCAATTGTAATTCTTTTAGTGTGGGGAGGGTTTGGTTTGGCTGGAAGCACCGTTTAAGGGTGAAGACACCCACGAATTTCATATGTTTATTCTTCCTGTTGTTCTGAGGTAGGGGTGAGAGCGGGGAGTAGTAGACGAGACGGAATGGTTTTCGATCTCGTGACATAAATGTTGATTGGCTTTCTGACTATTCTTGAGGAGTGCGTCTACTTCGGAGCCTTGCTGTGAATTGGGTGCAGCTACTAGCGACACAGAGCTGCCTTAGTAGCTTTACCACTGTGAGGCTGTCTGCATGCAGGTCTATCACTACAAGCGCATGCCATCGTAGACGGAAGGCACGATGTAGCTTGCATCTCATACAAGAAAAAAGCTGAACAGGTCTAGAGCCTACATCGAGGTTAGGTCACCTACTTTGCATTGTTTTATGTCGATGTAGGCTGCAGACCTGTTCAGCTTTTTCCTAGATCAATGTGCTCGGTTTCTTCCGTCATCAGTACCCTCATCACTTGGCATAACCCCTCCCATCCGATGAGTTGGCGCGTGGACGTGCTGTTGAGGGGTATTCTGGAGGAGCTGCTGTGCGCCAGTTGTTGGACAACAGTGCCGGCGATGGGGGTAGAGGTGATGGAATGGGTTCGGACGCAGGCGATCGTGGGCTAGTTTCTCGAGTCAGACCAGACATTAACTCCTTGTTAGCAAGGACTGTGTTGACAGGTAAACCACGGAGCTGACGAGCTGAGGCGGTTTCTATTGCCGGTACGACACCTTTTGTCTTGGTCGGTATAGATAGTCCTTCAGAAGCGCCTGCCTTTGACCAGGATATATCAGACATACCAGTACCACCCTGGGGCTCTTGAGCATCGTCGTTGATCTGCACTCCATCGTTGCTATCGCTATCGCTTGTACCAGAACGTCTTGTCAGGAGGAAGAGATGTGCATCCTTAGTCTATCGTATATTTTAGTCACGGTGTACTCGTACGTTCACGATAAGTAAGTCTTCACTCTATACAACGAAAAATCTGGACAGGTTTGCAGCCTATATCAAGATAAAAACACGCAAAGGAGATGATGTGATGTAAATGTAGGCTTTGGGTGTTCAGGTCTTTCTCTTGAATAAAGTGCAATAGAGTCCGGCATTGGTGACTGCGCGGTACTCAAAGACATCATACCCACGCATACAAGCGTATCAACTTAATTCGTACTAAATTTCTTGCTCTTGGCGGGTCGATCTGTGTTGAGTTCCTTGCACCTTCCGCAGTCGGGTTTACAAAATGCATAGTACTGTTTGGCCCTAGAGTTGATGTTCTCCGCCGGGTCAACCTGTTCCTTGGGATGCTGTTTACAAAAAGGCGGGTTATCCACGAGCTTGCTCCGCGTGCATCGCACAGATGTTGGAGTACGTCTTCAGACAGTGGTGGATCCATTGGCGAGCAGTTGCTATAACGTGTTTTGGTTGATGCTACAAAGCACGATAACCTAGACTGCGCAGCCTGAAGCCTACATTGACGTCAAGTTACCTGCTTTGCAAGTTTCAACTTGATGTAGTCTGTAAACCTGTCAAGTGTTTTTCTTGTATAAGGTGAAAGTATGTAGAGATAGCTGCTTTACTGAGGAAGCATGACGCCAAAAATAGCTGACTAACCGTGGAAGGCCCCGGCGCTAGCGGGGTGTTTCGCGACTCCATGAGTGCTCTCGAGTGCTGCCAGACTCACCACGTCCGATTTCCCCACCGCGTGACCTCGCAAGCAATCGCCGCCTCACCATATAAAGTCGCGCAAACCTTGTTATCTTACCTCCACCCCATAATCAATACGAACCTGTCGGTAATCGCGGCCAATGCAACATTTCCTCGCGCAACAGCAGCAGCAGCAGCAGTACGGCGACTGGCCCGCTCAAGCTCAAGCCCATGGCCATCACCAGCAACCGCAACACCATGTAGGCCAGCACGGACAACACCAAGCCCAGGCCGCGCAGCTGCACGCTCAACAACAACAGGCCCAGGCCGTCCAGGCGGCTGCCCAGCGACAGTACCACCAACAACTCGCCGCCAGCAATGGCACCACCCTTCCCGGCAACAACGCCGTTCCCCGCGGCCCCGCGAACGACGTCCAGACCACCGATATCGGAATGACGGAGGAGAACAGGCGCGTCTTGGAGTGGATAGCCCAGCTCATGAAGCCTGCCACGCGTGAGGCTGCTCTTCTGGAATTGAGCAAGAAGCGAGAGCAAGTTCCTGAGTTGGCTCTGATCCTCTGGCACTCTTTCGGTACGCGTATTGTGTTGTCGAAAATGCGACGGGATACTAACGACTCCAGGTGTTATGGCCTCGCTCCTCCAAGAGATCATCTCCGTCTACCCTCTGCTCAACCCGTCGCAATTGACCGCTGCCGCTTCTAACCGTGTGTGCAACGCTCTTGCGCTTCTCCAGTGTGTCGCTTCGCATACCGAAACTCGCGGCCTATTCTTGAGCGGTAAGTCAGACATCCCACCGAGGAGACGTAGCTAACGCACTCACAGCGCACATCCCGCTCTTCCTTTACCCGTTCCTCAACACAACGTCCAAGTCGCGGCCTTTCGAATACCTGCGTCTTACATCTCTCGGTGTCATTGGCGCTCTGGTGAAGAACGACTCTAGTGAGGTTATTAACTTCCTCTTGACAACTGAGATCATCCCGCTTTGCCTGCGTATTATGGAGACTGGCTCGGAGCTCAGCAAGACAGTGGCCATCTTCATCGTTCAGAAGATCCTGCTAGACGACATCGGTCTCGCCTACATCTGTCAGACCTACGAGCGCTTTTATGCTGTCGGCACCGTACTCAGCAACATGGTCAACCAACTTGTGGAGCAGCAAACCGTTCGCCTGCTCAAGCACGTTGTTAGGTGTTTCCTTCGGTATGCATACTCCATGTCCGTCTTTTGCACTTGTAACTAACTTTGCCAGCTTGAGCGATAACGCTCGCGCTCGCGAGGCGCTTCGCCAGTGCTTACCAGAGCCTCTCCGCGACGCCACCTTCTCCTCTGTTCTTCGAGACGACGCAGCCACTAAGCGCTGTCTTGCTCAACTCTTGATCAACCTCTCCGACAACGTCGTCGATGCCGCCAACAACCAGCAGCTCATGCACTAGGAGACATGCAATGGGGAGCACAAAACACCTCCTCTGCACATCTGGCACATCTGGCACAGGTACCTTCGATGATCTTGAATACCTCTCCTTCGCCTTTTGTATATTTCTAGCTTCGGCTTTTGCTTCATTTGGCGCGGCAGTACGCGTAGACGACATACCCCTCAGTTGCGATCGGATTGGGCTTACGAAAATGGTGCGGCGGATACGGCGTTAGGGTTTCTCACACGGGATACCCCGTAGCAAAACTGTGCTTGGGCAGATGCTACTTCCTTTAACTTGTGTTTATCGACTTTGTTCTTCTTACTCTCATGGTTATGGCGAGGAGTTTTCGGGCATTGCATGGCGTAGTGCACTCATCAATGCACGGATTCTAGGAGGAAAAGTCAAGTGTATAGTATCATTTTCATTTCTTCCATGCATGCGAGCAATGCAGAAGCATGTTTCATCGACATTCGTGCAAGTTAGTCGTGATGTATTCTTTGTAATTGGCAAAAGTGACATGAAGGTATTCGATGCAACCCGTCTGGGGTATGCGTAGAATGACATGTGACGTATCCCTTTAAGATACAATTTGACGGCGACATCCATTGCAAAGAACGTGAGCAAAGGCGAGATGTTATTTTCCATGTCAACCTTGGAAAGTGACTGCCATCAGTCGGGCCAAAGCGGACTAGCGCGGACTTCGCTAGCGGCGAAACGGCCACAGTCAAGCGACAAATCCGCCGCCACTTTTCTCTCTTCTTCAACCACCACCGCTACAGAGCCACCAAAGGAAACGATATCCTCTGGGAGACACATCAGCCAACATGTCGAAAATCTCTGTCGCCGGCGTTCGTACGAACGTTCAACAGCTCCTTGAGTACTCCAACGAGACCAAGAAGAGGAACTTCCTCGAGACCGTCGAGCTCCAGATCGGCCTCAAGAACTACGACCCCCAGCGTGACAAGCGTTTCTCCGGAACCATCAAGCTCCCCACCCTTCCTCGTCCTCGTAAGTCGATACCGGTGCGCAGAGGAGAGAGCGCATGCTAATAAGTTCCAGGCATGAGCATCTGCGTTCTCGGTGACCAGCACGACATTGACCGTGCCAAGCACCATGGTGTCGATGCCATGAGCACTGATGTAAGCATCCTCTGGTTTCCTTCGCCTAGACATGTCTAACAATTCCACAGGACTTGAAGAAGCTCAACAAGAACAAGAAGCTCATCAAGAAGCTCGCGAAGAAGTACGACGCCTTCGTTGCCTCCGACGCCCTCATCAAGCAGATTCCCCGTCTCCTCGGACCCGGTCTCTCCAAGGCCGGAAAGTTCCCCACACCCGTCTCGCACGCTGAGGACCTCGCCAACAAGATGAACGAAGTCAAGTCCACCATCAAGTTCCAGTTGAAGAAGGTTCTGTGCATGGGTGTCGCTATCGGCAACGTTGGCATGACTGAGGATGAGCTGATCGGTAACATCATGTTGGCCATCAACTACCTCGTCTCGCTTCTTAAGAAGGGATGGCAGAACGTGGGCTCCTTGACCATCAAGGCCACCATGAGCCCCCCCAAGCGTCTCTACTAGAGAGTTGGTCGCGACGTCTGCTGGGTTATGTCGTGGCGAGCTGTTGAAAGACGGCTTGTCATGAATCACGATCTTACGGAATCTCGATGGAACGAACAATGGGTCTAGCTAGCTTGAATGCATGCATGAACCCATAAATATTGTCTTTGCCGTGAAACCATACTATGATTGAGCCTTGCCCTGTACGCTGAAGTGCGCATGCGATGAACCTGCATGGCGTCACTGAAGTCTCGACCTTCACTTTGAACACAAGCTATCCCGTTGCAGCCTGATATCCGCGCTCCCATCTCGAATTTTCACATCGCACGGCCACCGCCCACTCTACCAACCTCTCCCGCCTTGCGCCCCACCACCGAACTTTTCCCATCCAAACCTGCAATCCTCTGTGCGCAGCGCTGACTAATCCCCACTCTAGCTCCTTGGCACCGCCTACAAAACCACGCACGCCTCCGTCCCTCGTTCTGCTTCTCCATCATCAGTTAGGAAATCTACATCCTATGTATATTATCGTGGCTCCACGCAAGTGGCATGCTGAGAGTTGTCCCTCCTTTCTCTGTGGACAGTTCTCCGTTCCCGGCCCCGTAGATCGATACCGCCCGTCATCCTTACCAATTGCAATTATCCGTGAAAAGATGGATTGGAGTTGTGGGACGGTGTGGGACACCTTTTCTTTGTGATTGTGCAGTTTGTGATTCAGTGCTGGCTTTGGCGCTTAACTCATCGGAGTCTGGTCGCTGATATAATGCTGTCTTGACTATCGTGCAGACATGGTGTTGCGATGCTGCGCAGAGCTTTTCGAAGTTTTTGTGGGGCAACTCAGCTCAACGCGATGCGACTTGACAGATGCTATGCTTCAAACACACGCGACATCAGAGTGCACCAAAGCTATCATCGGCGATGCCTTACTACGTGTAGGGTATATCAGGGTTGAACTTGGCTGTGCATATCGCCCTGCCCGCGTTCGATGGCCCAGGATCGGCCCTGTAGCTGGCTGCACCTCACGTTCTCTGCTCAGACCCCATGGCCGCGTCTGGATATGCAATGAGATGAGATTATATGTTCTGCCACATTATGTATCTATGCACCGTCTACACAAGTCCACCTCATCGCCGTTGTGTGTCCCTCCACTTGTCGAACGCCACCTCAGCAGACTCGCTCGTCATGCCACACCGTTCACCCAGCATACTCCATGTCCTCATCCTTATGATCTTCTCCACTGCCCTCTCATTGCGCATGAGCATAGCCAAGCTCTCCGTCCTCGCCTCCTGTGGGAAGTAGCGCCCCGAGTATGGATCTAACCGCTCATCTACAGTCCTCTCTCTCGCTTTGGCGTCTTCGATCTGCCGTAGTACACTATCCGGATCGTCTGGGTCTGGCGATGTCGCGACACCCGCGCAGTAGTCTAGGACATCTGATCGCACTGCCCAGCTGGGGAACAGCACCTTCTCTTTGAACCCCTCACACTGTTCTGGCTGTAGCGATCGACCATGATCAGGTGGCGGCAGCTGTCGCGTGCTTGTAGAAGTAGGATCGAAGCCTCGTTGTGCGGGTGTGAGGAGGGCGTTGAGGTTCTGTGCTATGGAGTCGTCGATTGCGCCGCGTGATATGCGGAGGAAGTCTGTTTCAGCCGACTTGCGCATTAGTTAGTGAGCTGACTAGCAAGTCTATGAGAGTGCTGACCTCGCAGTGCGGTTTGGTTGAAGCAGAATTGTGGCGTGAGGCGAGGTGCCGCAGATGGTTTCGACATTTTCGGCGGCGAGGAGGGCTGAGAGGGGGTGGTAGAGGTAGACGGCTCCGAACGTTTCCAGAAGTAGTTCGCCAGCTTGAAGTCAGTTAATATTAGTAAACGCGGTGTTTTGTAGAGCTGTAAAGTTGCAGATGTCAATGCTGGAGATGCCGCCTAGTCCATGGCGTGTAATGATGTCAGCACCCCATCCAAGGGAAAATAGGACAGCTACCTCTGCAAAGGACAACTATAGACAGAAAAGCTAAGAGAACTACATTGCCTTTGCATCTCACAGCAGTGCATTTCAAACACTAATGTAGGCTGCAAGGCACTTGTTCAGTTTTCTCGTGAACGCGACATCAGCAAGGGTCTGCTCGCTCGAGGTTCGCGTTTGGCAAGCGCGTAGGAGGCGCGCTTTGATACCCGTGGACGCGCCTGCCGCCTGGAACACCATGCCCTTCCGCTTCGCTGCCTGTTGCACTTCAACAACTCGACTCCATTTAAAGGCAGCGCCCTCAATCCGATTGTTGCAGTCGTCTTCCATTTTTCTACGCCGCAATTGCCCTCAGCAGCCTGGTGGCGCACACGACACTCGCACTTTCGTAGCCATGGCTCCGAAGCAGGCCACTCTCGGGTATGTAAAGTCTTCTCAGACTACGTTAGGGTGCGGCGACGGCATTGGACTTTTCCTACACGCCAATTGTACAATGCTTACGGTGTCTGCAGAAAGTTCTTCGGGAAACCCAACGGCGACGCAGCGAAGCAACAGTCCAAACTCTCCTTCTCCACGAGGCCGAAGCCTGCAAAGAAAGACGTAGAGGCCAAAGAGGAACCTAAGTCATCGCCAGAAGAGGTGAAGAAAGAAGAGAATGACGATGTCGATTCAGACGCAGACGTCAGGGCACCTGCCAAGGAGAAGGTAGAGACGGATGACGACGCGATGGAAGTCGACAGTACAACCTCCGAAACTGGAAAGAAGAGGCAAATAAAAGAAGAGGAAGAGGAGGAGTCCGAAGAAGAACCCCCAACAAAACGACAACGGAGAAAGCCAGCGCAGGAGAAGGAAAAGCCAAAGAAGGCAGCTGCGAAGCCAAAGGCAGACAAAGCACCAGCAAAGTCGAAGAAGGCGGCTGCTAAACCGAAAGCTGCAACACCAGAGGACGACGACGAGGAAGTGTCAGCACCGGCGAAGGTCGCGAAGGGCAAGAAGAAAGAGGCGAAATCGTCACCTGTACCCGAGGATGATGCCGACTCAAACAAGGAAGAAGAAGAGATTGTGAGCTCCGAGGAGGAGCCAGAAGAGGTCAAGACCAAGGCGAGGAAGAAGGTTCAGACAACGCTTTCGTCCAACACCAAGGACCCATATCCTGACTGGAAACCGGGTGAGCCAGTGCCATACGCCGCACTCTGCACAACGTTTTCAAAGATCGAAATGACGACGAAGCGCCTGGAGATTCTCGCCCACTGCTCGCTCTTCCTCCGCCAAGTCTTGCGACTGACACCATCTGACATGCTCCCAACCGTCATGCTCATGGTGAACAAGCTCGCAGCTGACTACGCAGGCATCGAGCTTGGCATCGGCGAGTCTCTGATCATGAAGGCTGTCTCCGAGAGTACTGGCCGAAACCTACAACAGATCAAGAGCGACCAGAACGAGATTGGTGATCTTGGACTTGTTGCAGCGAAGAGTCGATCCAAACAGCCTACCATGTTCAAGCCCAAGGCTTTGACAATAGAAGGCGTACGCAAGGGCCTCATGGGGATTGCTACTGTTGAAGGACAAGGTGCTCAAGGACGAAAGGTGGACGGTATCAAGAAGCTCTTATCTGCAGCTGATGCGCACAACTCTGGCAAGCACGTTGACATTGAAAAGGACAAGGGTGGACCTAGCGAAGCCAAGTTCATCGTCCGGACACTAGAGGGAAAGCTTCGATTGGGTCTTGCTGAGAAGACTGTGGTGGTCGCTGTCGCGCAAGCTATGATATTCCACGAGATGTCCCAGAAGGGCAAGACGCCATCGACTGAAGACTTGGCAAAGGCCGAGGCTACGCTGAAGACAGTCTACAGTGAGCTTCCCAGCTACGAAGTGATCATACCCGCTATGCTTGAGCACGGTATCATGAACCTACGAGAGAACTGTCGCCTACAGCCTGGTGTACCGCTCAAACCTATGCTTGCCAAACCAACAAAGTCAATCACAGAAGTTTTGGATCGTTTTGAAGGCAAGGACTTCACATGCGAGTACAAATACGACGGCGAGCGTGCCCAAATACACTTTGTCTCTCACGACGCAAAAATGGAGCTGGCGACTGCGGCTCCTACAGCCGGCAAGAGCGACCGCGGTGTTTCAAACATCTTCTCACGAAACTCGGAAGACCTGTCCAAAAAGTACCCTGATATCCTGGCCAAGCTGCCTACCTGGGTCAAGGAAGGCACCCAAAGCTTCGTTCTTGATTGCGAGACGGTTGCTTGGGACATGGTGGAAAAGAAGGTGTTGCCATTCCAGCAGCTCATGACGCGAAAGAGGAAAGATGTCAAGGTCGAGGACGTAAAGGTCAAGGTCTGCGTATTCGCTTTCGATCTTCTCTACTTGAACGGCGAGGTAAGCTTCCTGATTCCTACTTACTGCATTGCCGCTAACAATCGCAGGCTCTCGTGACCAAGTCCTTCCGTGAGCGTCGTCAACATCTCAATGAAGCCTTCATACCTGTTGAAGGAGAGTTTGCACTCGCCAAGTTTGGCAACACCAACGAGTTGGAAGAGATCCAAATTCTTCTCGAAGACTCCGTTAAAGAAGGCTGCGAAGGCCTCATGGTAAAGATGCTGGACGGACCAGAGTCTTACTACGAGCCATCGAAGCGCTCGCAGAACTGGCTCAAGGTCAAGAAAGATTATCTTGCCGGCGTGGGCGACTCTCTGGATCTTGTTGTCCTGGGGGCCTATTACGGCAAGGGTAAGCGCACAAGCTGGTATGGCGCCTTCCTGCTCGCCTGCTACAATCCCTCGACGGAGAAGTACGAGACTGTTTGCAACATCGGTACCGGTTTCTCGGAAGCTATTCTTGAGACTCTCCACAAGACGCTCTCCGAGATTGTTATCGACCGCCCTAAACCCTTCTATACCCATTCTACCGGCAACAAAGACCAGCCCGATGTCTGGTTTGAGCCGCGCTATGTCTGGGAAGTCAAGACGGCCGATTTAACCCTGTCTCCACGATACAGGGCTGCCGCAGATGAGGTGTCTGGTGGCGGCAAAGGCGTCAGTCTGAGATTCCCCCGATTTATCAAGGAGAGAGACGACAAGAAGCCTGACCAAGCAAGCTCAAGTCGCATGATTGCTGAGATGTACCAGAGGCAGGAGAGTGTCAGCAAAAGCAAGGGCCCGAGTGCTGATGATGACTTTGAATATTGAGGTGGTGATGGTTCAGGTCAAGCGGAATGGGGTACAATATTGCAGGAAGATATTTCATGTCCTGTGACGAGGATTCTATAGCATAGTAACGCCGAAACTTCCAGGTCGTTGACTCGCGACCCATGATGAAAACTGACTCGCTCATTCGCAACGACGTACTCGAACAATCGAAAGCTCGTATAGTGGGAATCTTGGCCTGCTCTACACTAATACCATAACATAGATGCCCTAGTAGTACATATCTCCTTCTAGTATTGCTATTCATCAAGGTTTCCAAACCACAAGCATGGCCACAATCGACGATATCCTCGCTTACAAATAATCAGTACCACCCCAACGGTGACAAGGCGGCCAGCTTCGTCAAGCAGCCAAGCCGGCCTCCGTCCAATTCACGGCATTCGCCATCGCAGACATCACGCTACGAAGACAAACACATCGAGAAATCCATGAACCATCGGCCCACAAACAGGCCACAACAGTCCCCACATTCTACTTCTGCAAACTCCACCCTGGCCCTAGCTCCCCTCGCCTTGGGTCTGTGAGAGAAGAGCGGCACGAACCTCCGCGCTCCACTAGGGCGTCGTTCCGGCGCAATCTTAGCTCCTCATTGGCCCAACGTGTCTCCCGATCCGATTGCGGCATCCTCGCGTAGTGTGACTGCGGTCTTGGGAGTAGGATAGTGATCGCGATTTGGGGGCGGTGCTCCGCGGAACAATTCGCCGGTGTGGGATGGCTTCACCTTTTTTCTTTGACGCAATTGGATTGCCTGTTTAAGATGGGTGTGAATCAGCGCAGGGGATTGGTTTGGATTTGGATTCCGTGGGTGTGGCTAATGTGGTGGGCAGAGCATGATGCAGGTGGTGATTGAAAGGGGTGTTGCTGGTACGATTATGCTGGTGAGAGACACTTTGTTGTAGTGGATCTGGAATTGTTGGTGCTTGCAGCTTGGAGTCTTCTTGTCTAGATGATACCGGTTTCAATACATTGTGCATGCATCCTTCTCGTTGTTTGTGTCACTGGCGGCGGGAACAACAACTAGGTAGGTAAATCTCGCGAGCGGTGGATTCGGTCTTGCAGATCAGCAGCTTCCGATCCGAACCAAGCCTGTCATCCGAGAAGGGTGTAGGATTAGTCTAGCAGAAAGCTAGAACGAACTGCGAATATAGGTGTAGTGTCTCAAGTTCCATTGAAAAGTCATGCTATGACTAGGCAGTGCAAGGCAGGAGCAAATGCCTATAACCGGCGCTTATAACCTAGCATCAGCGCCAACACACCCTCGCCAGTACCAGAAGGTCGCAGAGATTACTTACAATCGGCGATATACCACAGCACCATGAGTAGCAGTCACAGTACCTGGTAGTCCAAAAGCCCCACTGCGGCACACGCACCCACATCTACCACCCAATACAACTGACATCGGGCAAATCAACCGCGTCCCATTTCCACGGACCGCACTGCCCACACGCCAAACTACCAGCTAACAGTGCCGAAAACCCCATAACCAGAAACAACCCCCCATCCCAACAATCGCATTTGGGGCGACCAAGAAGTGAAACCCCCATTAGTAAACTTTTCGGGTTTAGTTCATCTGCAACAATGCGTATGCAGGGTCCATGACCCGGTGGCGAAAGCCAACGCTACAGGCCACGCGATCGGCGGATAGCGTGGTTAGCGACGTTCTTACATATCCGTGAGGTATCGCAAGAGCTGTGGCAAGATCGAGGAATTCGAATCGAGAAGACGTTTGGTCCGCAAGCGGGCGGAGCGAGTGGGTAATATTGATGCTTTGCGAGGGTGAGTCGTATTGTTTTCTGATAAACCAAGTCGGCTTTAGTTGTACAAGTACAGTCAATCCAATTTCCGAATGTTCCTTTGAACTGGGTGTGCCTTTCTGTGCACTCTCCGGTTCCCTTTCACTTCTCAATTCTTCGCACCTTTTTTGCCCCCGACTGTTTGCATCCTATCCTCTTCCTTATGCACGCGTAGGAATCTGTCTTGAAGCCTCCCCTTCCTTTGGATTGGCAGATTGCTTGCAGATTTCTGCTAAGCAGAACAAGGAAGCAACCCCCGTTAGGCGCCGTCTCGTGCGTAATGCAACCGCAACAGACCAGTCCAGCTATTTCCGGCGACAGTGCTGCGGCACGCCCTCTACGCCCTCTCCTCCCTGCAGCCTCACCGAGAGTAGAGGCTCCACCATCGCAACCGAAGCGAGCTCGCGTCTCTCTAGCTTGTGCAGCCTGCAGAAGTCGTAAAACCAAGGTACCGACAGACCAAGTACATTGCATGTATATAAAGCAACATCAGCAAAGTAGCCTTCTGATCTTTTGAACCCATAGTGTAACGGCGACCGTCCCATTTGCAGTGAATGCACGTCCCGCGATTCCGTGTGCCAGTACACGGAAACAGAGAACACTCAGTCGAAACGTAAACATCAAGACCTGGAAGAGTTGTTCGAGATGCTCAAGTCGCTGCCGGATGAGGAAGCCAGTGAGATCCTGGCGAGAATCAGAGCTGGTGTGGATCCGAGAGACATTGTTGATAGCGTGAAGCATGGTAATATGCTTGTGCAGTTTGCTGCGACGTTTGGAGAAAGTAGGGGTAGTGTGAGCAGTGAGGTTGATGGAGCTAGTGTGGGCGGAAGTGGAGATTTTTCGGGCGAAATGCAGGAGCCGGGGATGGATGCGGACTCACCATCCAAGCAGAATAGCTGACGAACTGAATCAAAGATACCTGGCATGCGTCGGCATCGACGTGGCGGGTCCATTCCTGGCTGGCCAGGCGTATGTCAGACCTGCGAAATGGCCCTTTTCCAAGTCTATCCCGAGCCTTCGATGCACACCTGATGCATCTATATTCATCGCACGCAGTCGTACAATCATGCGGTGAGATCGTCTTGGTCTGTGTGTCGAAACAGATGGTCCCTGAGTTGTGCCCAAACGTACCTCTGGTATGAATTGCCGGACGTTTGTACGTATGATATCATGTTCTTTCTAAAGAGGTTGATTTCCCATTCATCTTCCGTCCATGTCCAGACGTCATCCTCAAACAATACCTTGAGATCGACCTCTTCGCTATGATACTCGACTTTGACTACGAAACCTTTGGCTCTCAGCCCATGGTAGGTGCGAGCGACAAGTTTCAGGAACAGTGAACCATGATCCCAGCCCGGGCCCAAGTCTTCTTCTTGTCTTATAGCCAAGGTAACAACTCTAGCTCGGGTCTGCATATGGCGACGGTGTTCGTTGTGAGTAGTAACACGTTCAGTGTGTGAAATGTCCAGCAAAGCCGTGACACCATCATTGATCTCTGAAAGATAGTCTTCTCGTGTATACGCCGTTGCATCCGCCGTGCGCGAGCCTTGATCGTGTGTCTTGCTCTCCTGAATCTCGGAGAATTCGCTGTCAGTCAGCGCGTCACACTGGAAGGTCACACGCAGATCCAAATTCCTTGCCAACTCTTCCATGGTAAATCCAACACCAAATGCGTCTCTCCTCACAAAGTCCGCCACGGAAGTGTCGAGCAATAGGCATTCAGCCACGGGATCCTTGTCGTCAATTGGGCGCAGGTCTTTGCCAACGACATCTCGGAATAGCTTGAGAGCCTCTTTAGCGAACACCAGTCCTACGAAAGTCTTGTCGATGAAATGAGGTGGCCGAAGGTTCATGTACAGCATTGATAACCCTGCTGGTGTGTCTGGATCGTGATCTACGCTGAACCAAGGCTCATGGAATAGTTCCCACCAACAGATTACACTGCGAGTCGGATCGTGTTTCTCGTCAGGTTGCCATAACTGCGTGTAGATGTTATCCCGCAGCTCTCGCGGTAAGTTCAAAACACGTGCGACGACGTCCATGTTTGCAGCATTCGTGTAGCGAATAATTGCTGCATGTAAAACATCTGTCAATTGGTCATAGCGACGTAGCCTCTCTTCCACGCCATCCTCCGATGATGCGGTACTCCGGAGGTGAAGTTTACAGTTGAGGCTGGCTCTATGACTGTAATTAACTTTGGAAGCTGACGGCTGTCGCAGCACTTACTGCTTGAGCTCGCGTTCAGCGCAGTCTCGCGCTTGCTCGAATTGCCGATACATTGTTGGCGCGTCTGTATTATAAAGAACCATACCTAGGTAGACCCAGACGTTGGCGAGACGGTTGCGCAGATGATGTAGAGGCAAGGGCAGTCGTTACGAGGCGAGGTACGATTCGTTAGCCACGCCTGCGGGTGACTCATCAAAAGGCGTCCATCCGCAGTAGATATCGACTACAAGGGTACAAGGCTCACTCTTCATTCGTACATGTCCCTGGATGTCGCCTATCACGACCGAAGCTCTGGATAATAGCTGTAGGCCTCGGGTACAGGTGGACGTTGCATCGTCTCGACGCCCCGTGATTCCAGGGCTCATTCCGCGTCTAGGACAGGGGATAGTCCCTTGAGATAATTATTCCCAATATAGTGAAGTTGCTTCCAGTTGTCAATCAGGCGTGGAGGCTACGTGATGTTGCTAGGACTTGAGTGTCCGACCTTCAGTCGCGGTCCTATCGATAAGCAACGTTAATCGCTTCCCACCCAAACACCTAAGCAACGTGCCCTGCAGACGGCTTGGTGATCGCATCCCACGATATCACCACCTGCGCCATGAAGCCTGGCAATCTGCCAATGCGCACACAGTCGCGGCCAGTATGTCAGTTGTGTGACTACATACTGCAGAAGCCTGCAAGCCGCCGCGCATTCCTCTCCGCATCCTCCCTCCGAACACCCTCGATACGGCGGCAAAACGCGCGAACCACGACTCTGACACCCCGTATATTGGTACGAAGCATCGCGACAACACCTCGGACGGCAGCAGCGATTGACACGCGCGACGATGGCGGCCTACATACGTCGGACAGAATTGCGGCGTTGAAGAGTCACCTTGCCCAGGTGGAGGCGCGAATACAGGAAATATTCAATTCACCCAAGGTCGAGAAGGAGCACGTTATAATGGAAGCGTTTGAAGGACTGGACAGCATTGCGCAAGAAGCCATTGCCATACGCGCACGCCAGCCTCAACTACAGAAGGCGGCAATAAGGCAGAGCTCAGCGGGCGCCATACTCTCTGGACTGGACGGGGACGAGACGGCGGAGACGGCGAAAAGAAAGAGCTCGAAAATGCTGGGACTGGATGCCCTGCCCTCGCCGTCGTATCTTTCGAAGCTCGCCGAGCGTCTCCTAAAGCACGAGAAAGTCTTCCTATCACCGAATGTCCTCGCTATATACATCCACCTGCAGCGACTACTTGCCCGACCGAAGACTATTCCCGAGGCACTCTACCTCTACGCGAACAAACCAGTCCCAGTGGAAGGCTCGTCACCACCCAAGTTCTCCAAGCCCTCGCCCAAGTCGGCTAAGCAGGTCATTCCAGCTGATCTCGCCGACGAAGCGCTTACGGCCGCCATCGACGCGAAAGACCTAGCACTGGCCCTCGATGTCGTCGACCACACCTACCGCGCTCCCGCATGGCGGCGGCATCGCATACTCACAAAGATGGGCTTACCGGGGGTACTCGTCGGCCTCACCCCACTCGCTCTCTACATGATCGCCCAGGAACTCTCTGTCTATAGCGGCTTCATCGACCCGTGGACCTTCAAGCTGTACGCCTTCATGGGCATGAGCACGTATGTCTTGTGCACCGGCACGCTCGGGTTCGTCGCTCTCACAACATACAACGATCACCACGACCGAGTGGTCTGGCGGCCTGGTGTCCCGCTGCTGGATCGATACATAAGGGAAGATGAGCGGGCGGCATTGGATCGTATTGCATGCGCATGGGGTTTCAAGGAAGTGTGGAGACGGGGTGATGAGGAGGGTGATGATTGGGAGGGGTTGAGACAGTTGGTCTTGCTCCGGGGTATGGTGCTCGATAAGCCGGATCTGATGCCTGGTATGAATCCTGGAAGATAGTGGAAGTATGTATCAAAGCAATGGACACGTATTACATTCTACCAGAATACACGCACTGAAATATCGAGTTCTGTGTACTAGGGGAGGGCTAGCAGAATACACGTCTACGGGAAATGCAAAAAGCTAGTTCTCAACACCGAACAGACCTGGAATGTATTACAGGGCTTACGTTGCTATAATCGGGATCTTTCAAACTATAAGAGATGTTCTCCTTGCGGGATGTCTCTTCCATGTGCAAAAAAATCGGTTTGTTGCGACACCTGTGTGATTCGAACACACGCTCCCGAAGGAACTGGCTAACTTTCCGGTGAAGGACTAGCAGGCCAGCGCGTTAACCACTCCCTAGAATTTGGATTAGTAAGCGTTGATGGCAAGTGGACTGGAGGAGCTCGTACGCCAAAGTGCCGGAAAATCATGTATTTTACTGATTGATGCAAGCTCGACCAAATGGAAACAATATATACTGCCAACTAAGCAGAAAAAACATGAACAGCTTCCAGACAACCGTTCACCAGAGCGGTGGATGATTCAGTGGGCTCAGGCAACAGCTCAGCGCATGGCGGGGTAGCTCCGTTCTTGTGCCCCACCAGATGCGGTCATGTTCCACACAGACTTACGCCGCAACTTTACTCACCAAACCTTACACACCCCAATTTCACAGCTCGACTGACGTCCCGGCTACTGCCTGCGAACCCAATAAACCCTCAGACCACGCGCTACTCTCGAACCACCTCCCGCCATGTCCGCCGACGCCGCCCCCATAACCTTCACGCGCTTCTCCAAAGCCCTCGAAGACCTCTCCGTCGAATCGCTCTACGCCAAGTACTCCGAGCTCACCAACCAACTCACACACCTCGAATCGAGCAACAAGCAGCTCGAGGAGTTTGCGCGCGAAAACGACGACCGCGACTGCTACGAGGCGCTGATGGAGAACAAACAGGTTATGAAGAGGTTCGAGGAGCGGAGGGAGGCGATCAAGAACGAGGTCAAGGATGTGAGGGGTCTGCCGTGGAGGCCGCGCGAAGAAGAGAAGGTTGATGGTGCGGTCACCAACGGCAGCGTGGCTCCGGCGACGAATGGTACCGCGGCTGAAGAACAGAGGAATGGTGATGCGCCGGCGCCTGAGCGTGACGATGGCGTCTATCTTTGAGGCGTTCACGACGCGGATGCGATACACAGGACACGTGCGGGGTACTCAGCCGAGGCGCGCAGACGCGCGTGCGAGTGCTTGTGTGGCAAGAGCAAGTTGCCTGAGTGGATATATACATTGAGTGTTACATGCGAGTGCGTATATCTACTTCCACTGCGCTTCTTCAACTGACAGATTTGTAGTATACGGCCCTTCAACTATCAAATTTTCGAAACACGTTGCGTCCACGGTTCTGGTCACATTTCATCATGGATGAAGACGTGTATGGCTTCACAAAGACCCTGGCTTCACCCATATAGCCAGTATTCAGACATCTG
This sequence comes from Alternaria viburni, assembly GCF_023758015.1. Taxonomy (NCBI): domain Eukaryota; kingdom Fungi; phylum Ascomycota; class Dothideomycetes; order Pleosporales; family Pleosporaceae; genus Alternaria; species Alternaria viburni. Next base: position 140,208 of record NW_026055809.1, read on the forward strand.
AATTTGAGGGATCTCAACTCATCCAGGAACAAGGCTGGGGTGCTAGTGGAGCTGCAGGATTTAGGCGGTAGCAGCACCTTCTGCGATCCTGCCATCTTTCCAACACAGTGTAATTGTTACCGGCAGTTTCAGACTCCAGTGAGAGGGGTTCATCATGAGGCTAAATAGATGGGTATGCGATGCCTGCAATGCCAAACCATTATACATCTGCTAATGATACAACGACCTTTTCAATCACAATATGATAAGAGTCTTAACAATCGATCCTGCAGAGCGAGAAGTGAGAAAATGGAATGCGCAAAGTTCGCTACTTCCTCAGCGGACGCATTCCGAATAGGGAAGTGGCTGAGTCAGCACTCGCTTCGTCTACAACTCAGACAGCAGCTTGCACTCCTTCCTCATCTCAATTATGCCACCCACATATACTGTACAATTGACGTCTCAGCCAGAATATGCAGTACTCATAGCCAACCAGCTCGTTGGTTTGCCTGCACGAACTCACGACGGCTAAATATTCCTTGTCCTTGTATCCCGTACCTACAAACCCTAGGCCAATATGGACATTTTGCCATCTCGTCGGACAGCGAATGCACCGAGGAATTAATCTCGCTGTCTACTTTACGAGGAGTCTTAGCAGACGTGTCAAGTCAGCCAACCCACAACACGATTGAGTCTCAGTATGGACGCAACGGGCGGCGTTGAATATTCCGTCTCTAGGCAAGACGCCACATATCATCAAAACCACGCGACTGCCGACAACTATATTACTTCCCCACGGGGCATTTAAGCGCCAGAACCATGCTAACATCCGTCTTGGGAACGTTTCCTGCAGCCACGGGAGATGCCTAGTGTCTTGGGATGCCCAGCTTCCTACACGGCTCCTACAGGCTTGGTATGGGGTACAGTGGATTCGGAAGGTACCCATAAGATAGGCTCCGTGCTTCCGAATGTACGATGACATCCGTCGAGTTGTGTGTCAAGATACAGTCAAGATACCGCGCAGAGAGATACTGTCGCAGGAATTCGCCATAACTGTCAACACGGTAAGGGGCTCACTTGCTCAATATACAGCCCTAGTCCTCGTGCCGACCCTTGCGCTCAGCTTACGACTTGTACTACTAGTCCACATTGAGTCGGTCATCTGGTCGGCTTTGATTCCTCGGCAACGTTCTAAGTGACTTGGCTGCCAGCACTGTCGGTGGCGCCACACACCACCGCTGTTCATACTCACGGGCAAAGAAATTCCACGAGTCGACTCAACTACCGACCCTACCGCCTCGACTTCACACGAATCTTGGAATGATCTCAGTAGCGTAGGTGGTAGGTGTACTCGGCGACCACGTCCTCTCCATCTAGAACGCACTCCGTACAATCTTACAGCAGACTCATGGTCTATGCGCGACCGGAATGAACTGCTTCGAGATCACTCACCGACTCCAGGGCAGTGCAAAAGCGGTCGTTATCTTCCCCTGTGCCACGCAGTTGAAACGAAACAAAGGTCCACATCCATTGACGTAGTGTCAATGTCAGGACGGGTATCAATGCGCCGCAGCATAAGCATTGCCAACAACTTCAACCTCGCTAAGATCCCGTCTGAGCTGCCTGTGATCGTTCAAACGCTGGCCTGACCACCACCAGCATTGTTGCGCCACCGACATTTCTGCACCTGCTTCTAGATTCCGCCCACCGGGTGTTTCACGGTGTTTTGACATCTGGTCACAGCGGGCACTAAACCTTGAGTGGCGCGATTAGTGGATTCTGGTAAACACCCGGTGGCAGTTTCTGTATCACAAAGCTAACTACCACTCACATTTGTGGGAATACCGCCGAGATTTTGTTTCCAGCAATCAACACAGCTGTCCACCCTCTGTCGCGTCTAAACATTGAAACGAAATGGTTGCATGGTGTTGTTACTACCAATCGCAGAGACTGAAAGACGTCAAAATAGAGCCTTCAGCCCTAGCGATCAGACCGTTAGTTGCCGCATAAGCCTGCATGGAAATCAAGCATTACCCACCACGACTTGGCGCCTTCCCCAACCGGGCTTCAGAACGGCATGGCATCCCTTTGCCGGGTAATCCCCGCATTACGGAGAATTGGTGTCCGCGCAGGTACGCCAATTCCCTTGAAACACCATGTCATTAATATACCCACAACAACGGAACAATATACTACGCCGCAAACAGACCCACGGTATGGAGATCAATTTCCAGCGCCGGGATGAGCTATGACCGAGGCCAATGTGATCGGTCGAGACAATGAGGTGGTCTGCGTAGTGGAGACGATGTGCCAGGCTGTGTACGTTGTGGGTTGGTAGGTCCGACATCAGGCTTGGAGGTATAAGTATCCTGTTGCTGTCCGTCTGTAAGGCCTCACTACACAACCAAGTCTCTCATTCACTCACTCAACAGTCTCTCCACACATCAGCAACCATGCGTTTCACTCCTACCGACCTCAGCCTTCCCGCTGTCGCAGTCGCCTTCTTGGGCGCAACTGCTTCAGCCCAGACTTGCCAGCTTCCCACCAGCTACAAGTGGACTTCATCCAACGCTCTTGCCCAGCCCAAGGCCGGATGGGCCAACCTCAAGGACTTCACCACCCAGATGGTCAACGGCAAGCACCTTGTCTACGCCACCAACCACGACACCGGCTCCAAGTACGGCTCCATGAACTTCGGCGTCGTCTCCAACTTCAACGAGCTCGCATCTGCTCCCCAGAACGCGATGAACCAGGGCCTCGTCGCACCCACTCTCTTCTACTTCAAGCCCAAGAGCACCTGGGTCATTGCCTACCAGTGGGGACCTACCGCCTTCTCCTACAAGACCTCCTCCGACCCCACCAACGCCAACGGCTGGAGTGCGGCCAAGCCCCTCTTCTCTGGAACTATCTCTGGCTCCAGCACTGGTCCCATTGACCAGACCCTGATCGGTGACGGTACCAACATGTACCTGTTCTTCGCCGGTGACAACGGCAAGATCTACCGCTCCAGCATGCCCCAGGGCAACTTCCCCGGCAACTTCGGCACCGCCTCCACCGTCGTCATGAGCGACACCCAGAACAACCTCTTCGAGGCTGTCCAGGTCTACACCGTCAAGGGCGGAACCTCCAAGAAGTACCTCATGATCGTCGAGGCCGTCGGCTCTGGTGGCCGCTACTTCCGCTCTTTCACTGCCTCCAGCCTCGGCGGCAGCTGGACCCCCAACGCTGCTACCGAGCAGAACCCCTTCGCCGGCAAGGCCAACAGCGGTGCCACCTGGACCAACGACATCTCCCACGGAGACTTGGTCAAGGTCACCAACGACGAGACCATGACTGTCGACCCTTGCAACCTGCAGCTGTTGTACCAGGGCCGCAACCCCAACGCCGGTGGCGACTACGACCGTCTCCCCTACAGGCCCGGTCTCCTTACCCTCAAGAAGTAGAGGGCGACTATTTTGGCTTGTTAAAAAGTCTTTCATTGTACATACATTTTTGAGCTGGAGAGTTGTATATAGTCTGGCTGTTGATTTCGATTCTTTCTTTTAGCCCTGAGGGCCACCTTTTGAACAAATGAATTCATGGGTATCGTAAGATGCCTAGTTCTACACATGATCTTCTTCCAACTATTGCTATGTGAAACATGATTTGATCGCTCGTCTTGCTGTGGAAAGACCTCTACTAAACTCCTTCTTTGCGCTTCTGGTCTTGGAATATCTCTTCTCTGCAGACATCAAGCCCTTTTCTCTCTCTGACCGCGGTCTCTTGCAGTACGTTTCGACTCTCTTCATCCAACAATGCAATGTCTCCTTGAAACCTAGCCAGCGCTTCGTGCAACTCCACAAACGCCCAAGCCATACCAACTAGCACATCCCGGTGTGTCAGCCATCGCATGCCCATCCAAACCATCCACTGTGAGAACGACACAATCACATCACTACCCAAAGCAACACCCTCTTTCAAGCTGACAGGTACATGCAGACCTTCCCTGCGGCACATGCGCAAGCCAAGTTCCACAAGACCGACAGCGTGACCGTCGTCGGTCCGATGAACTTCGTCCATGCCGGCGACACCAGGACCTTCCGCACTGAACCCGGTCTGTGCGCGAAGTACGCGTACGATGGCGGAGCCGAACATGTCAGCAGCGCGGACGGGTACTGCGGGTAGTGCTTCAAGTAGAGTGGGTGAGGTAAGCCATAGTGGGAGGAGGTTGCTGAGATTGAGGTTGCTGAAATCTAGAATGAGGGATTCGTCGATGCTCAGATTGCTGATGTTGGATGTCGCGAATGAAGTAATTGGTTCTGGTGTCGCGAGGACGGGGTAGTCGGTAAGGATGTTCAAGTCCTGGGTCATGGCTTCTACCGGAAGACTAGAAGGTTGTCCCGTGAAGTCAAAGTACACGTTTGGATCAGACTTTGGAGACTGGGTGGGTGAGCCAAGTTCGTCGATCCACGCTTTCACGACTTCCACCTCCTTCTCTGTAAAACTCCCGAACATCTTCCCTTCCCATGATAACTCCTTGACCAGTCTGCTCTTTTCACTGTCGCCTTTTATAACCCAAGGTCTGCAGTTACTCAGATCATGTAGGAACTCTTTCTGCCACTGCGCTTCTTTGAAAGCATTTGGCTCTAGCCAGTCCACCAAAGAACGGCGGCCGATTCTCAGGCGACTATTACAGTGGATTTTATGAGCAACGAAGCTCTTTGCAGCGAATATGTCGATCAAAGCCGCCTCTGTGCCGGTACGAGGAAAGGGCTCTTCCGCCTGGACCTTGAGCGATGGACTTTCGGGAGTCGTAGGTAAGCCCTCAGCGAGGATGTAGCCAGCTTGTACGCGTTTCCACGAAATATGCGCGGCTTTCTCCCCTTCTTGCTCTGCAACCAACTCGATGTAGTTGGTAACTGCAGCCATTGCCATCGCAGCGTGACCCGAATCGGCATTATCGATGGAAATATGAAGCTCGAAGTAGTAGGGGTTTAGTCGAAGTTCGCGAAGTTCCTTGACGGTCTTCAACAAGTGGAGCGGCAGACTCTCGTACGCCATGTTGAAGCCCAAAGCCTCTGGAAGGAATTCGTGGGGGAACAAGGAGATGGTGAGCTGAGCCATGGCGGCTTTCCAGCAGCGCGCTTCAGTCAGATCGTGACGGGGATGAATAAAGTCTTTCGAATCGGCAGCGGGAAGCCCAGCTTCGATGTCCTCCATCAGTTCTCTGTACACGTGAACGTGATTCTTTGCGAGATCGCCGTCCCCAAGTTCTTCGGACATGACCTGCCAGGCATTCTTGGTGATTTGACGGTACTTGAATGGCGTGCTAATCTTGTTGATGTGCCCGAGCCATGCACCATCGACGTACTTGACTGGTGCTGCTTGCTTGAGCCACCACTTCGCTTCCTCCTTGTCACTGAACATCTCGCGGGATCCACCGGCTCTGCGACGCGTAAGATACTCCTCCCAGCGGTTGGTGACGTCGACGTCCTTGGCTTTGAGGAACTCATCTAATCCGTCGCGCGAGAATTGTTCGACGGTTAAGATTCCGCTGTGGGGTTCCTTGGTTGCGTCGGCGATAGTTGAGGAGAGGAGACCAAGGAGGAGCTCGCGACACTCTGGTAGGATTTCGGGGTGGTGTTCGAGACGATGGAGTTTGTAGTAAAGCTGCTTGTATCTCTCCAGCTCGGGATCGATTGAGTGATACGTCTGAATGATGGGAGATGTCTCCAAAGTCCCGTCATCCACTGGTGGTTTGACATCGTTGGTGGCGGGTATGGTTGGGCTGCCTGGGGTTTCAAGATCCTTTCTTCTTGATCGTCTTTTCGCAAGACGATTTCGAACTTCATTGTAGGCAATGACTGCAAGAAAGGCAATGAGTACTGCTGTAGTTGTCTGTAGAATAAACATTATGAGTAATCTGTCGTAATGTGCAGGCGTGAGTTTGGTGTGAATAGTAATCCATTCTTCCAGCTATGAAGTAGCACATGGGTTTTGACTAGGTATTCCTAGCGCAGCTGTGGCGAAGCATGCGCCCCCAGGCAAACACGCACAGTAGATCATGCTGACGATGAACACCACGCAGCGGTGTCTTTTGAGATGTCAATGTCATCGCCGGGAAATGGATCCGTGACGACATCTGGCACTAGACTGCTTATAGCTAGGCCAAGCGCACCCCACAAACCGCGCGACCCTTCCGCGTGGGAGCTAACGTCTTCGCGACATCAATCTGTCCATTAACTGCAAGCGATGCGACAAGCGACAAGAAAAAGCGATGGTTCTTTGCATGCAATCTGCACTGCGCGTCTAGAACAGCTCTTATTCGGGTAGATCAGGCCAGATCACGACATGCACGAAGGCTTTCACGCAGCCTTCATTACTAACAACAACGTCACACTGACACCTGCTTCTGCTCCGCGGCGCAGGTAACTCTTGGTACCATGTGCACTGACACTTGGACGTGTTGGCTGTGTCACAGAGGCGTTACGCCATGAAGTCGCCGCGGAGACGAACCTCTAGCACACCTCCAACCATGTCGGAAACTACCATCGCCTACCAGGCCCTGACTAAACATCTAGCCAAGCAGAACTACGTCTTTGTGTGTCCGTCGCCAGAGACGCAGGGCAGGGTAGTGGAGAAAAGACGCTCGAATGTCGCGACGGAAGATGCCCAGAACGCGTACGACTTCTTTGGGTGGAACTTGTCATGTACTAGGTAGGTCATACAGGTCACCATTTGTCGTCTACGGAAGAGGTATCGTATATCCTGCAGTACTAATAATGTGACAGAGAAGCACTCCGATCGATAATACCCGACGACATATTCGAACGCCTCCACGAAGCCAGCGTGATCACACAAAATGACGACAAAAGCTACCGCTCCACCATCCGCGTATCCAACCTGTACCTTCCCAGCCTCCCGAGTCGCGATCCTGATGTCTCCTCGCTGTACTACATCCATTCTTCCTTCCCAGCGTCGTCCGATTCCGTATTCTGCGGCCCCGACACGTACTTCTTCGTCGGCTTCCTCCAAACCATATCCCGACACCTCCCACATGCGCCCAGCAGTATCGTAGATGTCTGCTGTGGAGCCGGCGCAGGCGCGATACACATGGCGAGGACATACCCGCAGGCAAAGACGCTGGGGCTGGACCTGAATCCGCGTGCGTTGAGTCTGGCCGAGGTCAATGCGCAGCTGGCGGGCGTCAAGATCGACTTTGCTGAGTCGAACCTTTTCGCGACCGTGCCTGAAGATCTGAAGCACCATGGTGTGGATCTGATTGTCAGCAACCCACCGTACATCGCATCCAGCACAGATGGCGTGGATCTACCAATATACGCAGATGGTGGCGCTGGCTTCGGTCTCGACCTCTCCATACGCATCGTAGAAGAAGGCATGAAAATCTTGTCGTCAACTGGTGTTATCGTTGTATATACAGGTGTCGCGATGCCCGCGGCTAATCCTGGCCATGACATCTTCTTGGAGAAGCTGCAACAAGTAGAAGGCGCGGAGCTCGCTGAGTACACGATCCTACACCCCGATATATGGCCAGAGGAAATTGGGAAGGGCGCTTACGCAGATGTGGGCAGGATACAGGTAGTGGGCGCTGTGTTGCGACGAGATGCCAAGGGTGTGGGGGAGGCAAAGAAGGCGTCGCGCAGACAATGGGCAGTTTAATTGATAGCGATATATAGAGTGGGCATGGCCCAGTCTAGGGATAATGCATATCGGATCAGTCGATACCAATGAGTACTAAGCTATTGATGGATGGTACAAGTGACTCGATGAATTCAGAATCACTCGTACCATCCATCAATAGCTCAGTACTCATTGGTACTTCTTGCTCTATGTAAGCGATCATCTTCAAATTTCTACTCATGGGCGCGTCTACTTGAACTCAGCCTCCGGATGCATGCCATCCGGAATCTCCAACGCAGTCGTATACGCAGACTGCCCAACCTGCTTCCCCCACGTATCCGCAATAGCCGGCAGCACAGTCCTCCCCGCATACACCGCATCCGTGTTGGGAACAGGCCAAGGAACCGACTTGTTCTTGTTGCTCAATTTGCCCGCATACGACGCATTGAAATACATATTGCTCAACGGAACTTTACCCGACCAAGCTCGCACCGTATCGCCCGTCTTTTCCGCTACAAACTTGAACACGTTTGCGCCCACGTCCCAACGGCCCAGCGTACGCAAGCCCCAGTTTGCTTGTACAGTGGCGATCTCGCTGTAGTGGTTGTAGTACGTGTTGTCTGTGGTGCCGACTAAGCTGGCGGGTACGGCATCGCCTAGCAGTATGGCCACGACGCGGTTTTGCTGCCCGTAGGAATGGTTCTCGTCGAAGGTTACCATGACGAGGGTATTGTTCATGAAGTTCTTGTTTGTGAGGAGGGGTTCGAGGAAGGTGCGCGTCCAGGTTCCTGCTACTGTTACGGTGGAGTCGTGGCCTGTAGGTGTGAGTATATTTCTACGGGAATACACAGGGTGTCTTGGAAAATACCGTCGCTAGTCATATTTGGCGTGATAAACATCCACTGCGGTAACTGGTTCTTGTCCATATCTTCTTTGAACATGGTCAAGGGTTTTGTCTTCGCCAGCCTCTCCGTCTTTTGTGCAACTGAGTCGTACAGCACAGCTGGGTTGTGTTTGCGAACATACATGTTCGCTCCAGTTTTGGGGTTCGTGTACGATTTCCCTTGGAAACCTACTGAGGGCATGTCTTCTTGGTACTCGCCCCAGCTAACACCTTTGTCTTCGAGGAGATCTACCAAGGTGGATACGTTGGAGGGAATAGCGACCATGTCATCGTGGTTGATGCCGTAGTAGTCGCCTGAAATGGCAGCTGCATAGTTGGGCATGGAAGGATGGGTTACTGCAAAGTAATTCGTGAGGCTGATGCCTTTCTTTGCGAGCCATGCTAGGTTTGGGTCTCCTGCTGCGAGGTCGTAATCGGTATTTTCAAGCCATATTATGGCTATACGGTCGAAGGCTTTCCCTGGAAATGTGCTTTGGGCTTGTACGGGGTTCAGGGTCGCTAGAAGTGCTAGAGACGAAACGAGTGGAGTAATCATGATGGCTAGACAAATCTGTTGTTTTGGTTAGCACGCCCTTTCGGCTCCTTCTACCACAATATCTCCTTACCAAGGAACGTCAAGACAACGGAGAAACGCCGGATGAAATGACAGAAGCAGGCATACATGAAGTTTCTCCTCAGGGCTTTTCATCTCATCTGCCAGGGTCATGAGGCGCCGCTTCCGCTAGGTAGTGCCTAAGGGTCTGGACATCACTGGGACGACCTGCAGTATAGCCGTCACATCTCCACCAATGACATTCTTCGTAGCGCACATGTGCGCATTCTTGGGGAGAGTACTTCGCGCATCGATGCGGGAGGATAAGCTTTTTAGGAAGGTCGACAAGCTTTAGATAGCTTTGAGAGATGAACGTGCGGGGCTGATTGGACACGAACTCGGCAAACCTGGTACGACCCGCAGATCCAAGGTATGGCCACGCCTGACACCAGTGACACTGCAGGTGGGGTGGCGTAGCGTGATGATCTTCTGGACTCGTGCAGCGGCTGGCTGGCTGGTGGCGATCGTGTTCAGAGGCTCCCTGAACGACATGGCACGTTACAACGATCAGATCCGACGCAGGGACGACGGGGTGCTTGACACGGAAATCGCCAAACACCAAACAGAGAATTACTGCTACATATACCTGAACCACGATTTGGTAATACAGGCAGGGACTTGATGAGTGGTCTTGGAAGCTAACCGCGATGGGCCGCAACCAAAGCTTCGGCATGAAAGAGATGTCTAGATCGAATATGCACAAGCCCGAGGAGCAAGTTGGCTTGCTGCATGCACCCACAGACGATTACCAATCTCGAGGCAGCGAAGACCAAGAGAACCACTTGGAACCGCGCTGGAGCGACAAGCACGACGTTTCACACCATCACATTCATCGGTGGCCATGGATCAGGCCCGTCACCGTCGTTTCGCTTCTCATTTGCACAGTCATAGCCCTGGTGTATCGGGGTCTGACGAGTACCCGGAATGATACATCCCCCTCCCTTGATGCTCATTCTGCAAGACTTCGACCGGAAGAAGACTACATGCTCTCTTCATCATGGGATTTCAACGCACCACCTACGACCCGAGAGTATACATGGGTAGTATCCGATCACATTCTCAACCCAGATGGTGTGTATCGACCCATGATACTCATCAACGGCACCTTTCCTGGACCGCTTATCGAGTGTAACGAAGGCGACGAGCTTGTTATTAATGTTCAGAACCAAGCCATCAACGCTACTACTTTCCATTGGCACGGTCTCTATCAAAATGGCACGAATTGGATGGACGGAACGGTGGGGGTGACGCAATGTCCTATTGCCCCGGGTCACTCGTTTACATACCGATTCAACGTATCAGGGCAGACAGGAACGTACTGGTACCATTCGCACGTCGGCATGCAAGCGTCAGATGGTTTAGTGGGACCTCTTATCATTCATGCCAGGGGTAGAGAAGAGAAAGATGCTTTGCAAAAGGTATCGTATGAGCAAGACCGCGTAGTCATGGTATCGGACTACTACTACGATCTCTCTTCCGACCTACTCATGCAGTACCTCGCCCCTGGCAGCGAGAACGACGAACCCGTTCCGCCCTCCGCCTTGATCAACGGAAGGAACATGCGAGACTGCGCCGACTTGCCGAATCGAAACTGTTCTTCCTCTGGCACCAGTAACGTCTTGTTCAACCTATCTCGTACCAGCAACACACGACTCCGCATCATCAACGTCGGAGCATTCGCAGAATTTGCTCTACAAATCGACGAACACGAGTTCCAAGTCACAGAAGTCGATGGCACGGATGTACACCCCCAGTCTATCCATCGACTGAACATCAATCCTGCGCAACGATACAGCATCATCGTGAGGCCACCAAAAGAGGAGGAAAACCAAGGCATGTACTGGATACGTGCGAGGATGATAACCCACTGTTTTGCATACGAAGAGCCAGAACTACAAGAAGAAGTCAGAGGCGTACTATACTATCCTTCTGCAAACGACGACACGAAAAACCTCATCCCAGCAAGTAGAGACTGGCCCGAAATCATCGACGTAGAATGCCGAGATCTAAACACCTCAACCCTAGCCCCCGTCATCGCAATTCCAGCCCCAGAAAACGATCCTCAGCACACCCTCTACCTGCGCTCATCGTTCCAAATCCGCGACTGGAGGCTCTCGCGGGGCTATCTGAATGACAGTTCCTTCCGCATCAATGCCACATCACCGCTTCTAAACACTTTGCTCTCAACACAAACTCCCGAGACGAAGGTGCAAGAGGGCATACTGGACACACGCCCCTTCGACTCAGTTCACCAGCTCATCTACCAGACCGAATCTACACGCACCATAACGATCTTGATACAGAACCTCGACGATGGAACACACCCCTTCCATCTGCATGGCTACAAATTCTTCGTCTTGGCCCAGGGACACGGGTATCCGCCTTCTACTCTGCTCTCCCCTAGTCACGTTGACGACCACATAAATGTAACGAATCCGTTAAGGAGGGATACGGCGAGTGTGGAGGCGTATGGGTGGTTGTTGATAAGCTTTGTGGCGGATAATCCAGGAGTGTGGTTGGTAAGTTCTGACTGTACGAAGCGCATGTGAGACATATACTGACGTACCTCTACCAGTTTCATTGTCACGTCGGCTGGCATGCTGAGGCGGGGTTGGGCATGGTGTTTGCGACGAGGGTGGAGGGGATGAGGGACTGGGAGGTACCGGCGGAGGTTGGTGGGTTGTGTGGGGTGGAGGGGGTAGAGAGGGGGATGGGGCCTGATGATGAGGTTTGGTTTGGGAGGAGGGAGGAGGAAGGGGGCGATGTGCGGTTGTAGAGACTTCGAGACTTTTTAAATGTTGAAGTGAAAGGAGATGTCCTTTAACTGTCGATTCTTGAAGAACGGGATTCACCCATCTAGTATACACACCTTCATGTACATGCCTCGTAATACCAATTGCCCACAGCTCTTCAATGAAGCTGGGGTTCAAACGTCATCTCGCCGACCTCTTCCCCACCAGCGTTGCGCGACTCGATGCCGTTCATTACGCATATCCAACACTACCGTATGCCATTGCGCAACCCAATTCCTACCACAGATATGCCTCTGATAATCTTACTTCTTGGAGAGACCACCTACCAACACCCTCACTCCCAGATACCAAACCACCTCTTCACCCTCCTCCGCCTTACACCATCCTCACCAACATAATACCTCGGATCCTCAACATACTCCTCGCCCTTCAGCTCAGCTTCCCTCATCCTCTCCAACCGATACTGCTTCCTCTTCTCGACCTCCTCCGCCTTCTTCAGCCTCTGCTGCTGATACTGCTGCGACGTCTGCTCCATGTGCATCTTGTAGACCTCAATGAATCTCGACGAGGACTCGAAAGGGTGGCGCAGGAAATCTTTGCGCGAGGGGAGCAAGTGGGCGAAGACGGTCTTGGAGATAAAGTCCATGTACCATGCTGCTATGGCGAGGGAGACGAGTATGCCCTGTGGGGAGAGCGGGGTTAGCTTGGGGTGGTTGGGTGGTATGGGAGAGGAGATCGCACCATTGTTATCCAGAGATGGATGGCCCGGTTGTGCAGGAACCAATGCGAGAAGGTGCCCTCGGGACTCATCATGTTGGGGTATTTCTTGGTGGCCATGCGCTTCTTGTCTTCCTCGGATACGGGCGCGCCATAGATCTTGTTCTCGAGATTGCGGTTCGGGGCTCGCTTGCTGTGCGATGGCGGTCGGTATTTGTCGGGCTGTGGTATTACGGGTGCTCCTTTGCTCTGTTGTGCTTCCCGCCGTCTTCGGAATTCTTCTGAGAGGCCTTTGGGGGTAATGGACGCATGGCGGGCGCTCGTGGGGGAGGGTAGCGGGAGGAAGGCGCGGGCTTGGGGGCGCAGGAGCAGAGGGCCCCGGGGCAGGAGAAAGCGTGGTATTGATTGGAGGGTTGCCATGGCTGTGGGTGGTGATACTCGTCGTCTCGTCGCCTCGGGAGTCCGAGTGATGAGAAATGATCGAGGCTCGGAGGACGCTCGGACCGGCGCATTTAATCTTTCCAAAGGTTGGGCGTCGTCGCGTCTCGAGACTTTCACACACCGCAACAAACCTCCATACGGGTATCACTCCTGTACTCGTGAATTAGGTTGCATATCGCGCGCCTAAAACCCATACCATCTACGTTTGAGCCTGTTAGTGGAGATATGACAACTAATCACGCCTATAGTTCTGAAGCCAGTTCTAATGCAATGCCTCCCAGTTCGCAATGCCTTCTAAACAGCCACCCTCGTTCGGTTCGCAAGCTTATTGGAATGAGCGCTTCGCTGCGAATACAGACCCCTTCGAGTGGCTAGAGGCCCCCAATGCCCTAGATCCGCACATCGTCGATGCCCTGGATGCGACACCCACGCCCAAGCCGGAACTTCTACACATAGGCTGCGGCACATCACTGCTTTCCTACCACTTGCGCTCCCATGTAGACGCACCGCGACAGATACACAATCTGGACTACTCTGAAGTAGCGATTGAAGTCGGCAAGATCCGGGAACAGGAAATATACCAGGATCCGCGAAAGGACATAGGAGAAGCTGCATGCATGCGCTGGGACGCCGTAGACCTGCTTGACTACCAGTCCGTTATGCGCGCATGCAAGCGCGCAGCCTACTCCGTCATAGTAGACAAGTCAACATGCGACTCCATCGCCTGCGCAGACGACGTCCTAGTCCCCCTGCCATACCCACTAGCCATCCGCTCCTACGAACCTCTAGACCTGGATGCCGCAAAAACCCCGGAGCTGATCCATCCCTTAGTAGTCATGGCTGTGAATTTAGCGCTAGTGACGAAACCGGGGGCACGATGGATTGCTTTGTCTTATTCCAAGGATCGATTCTATTTCTTAGATGCAGCTGCAAAGGACGTAATACCCCAAGGAGCAGCGTTCCCACACCCCGGCGACTTGTGGCGTGTAGTGGACAAGCGCGAGGTCGATGAGGCGGACTGGCAAGTACGGAATGAGGACAGAGCTGATGCCGTGACTCATAGGCCCAAGGTGTGCAATGTTGTATATACACTGGAGCGGACTCATCAGCCACTGTTCGTGCGTGGAGAACACCTCTAGTATCCGCAGAACTCGGGCCGTTCCTTCCTTTACTCGCCATCCTTGCTGTTCTACACCTACGAAGCAGAACCTCCAACCCACTTCTCATAACACACACTCCCCTCAGCTTCAACATACTTCCCAAACATCCCCCGCTGACTAAACCCACACCTCTCATAAAACCGCCTCGCCTTCGGCATGTGCTCACCCGTCTCCAACAGCAACCACGGCCAACCCCTACTCCGCGCTTCCTCTTCCAGCTGCTCGAGTATCATCGTCGCAACGGATGTGCGTAGCCCGGCTTCTCCTTCTAATCCCACTCGGTACGGCGAGTCGACAAACATCCGCTTTATCTCAGCAGAACTTTCTCGTGCGTTTTCTGAGCAAGGAGATAGAGGACGTAGACCGCCGCAGCCTATTGGGATGCCTTCATGATACGCGATGAGGAAGAGGGGAACGTCGGCGGCTGAGGGCGGAGTTGTGTAGTCTGGGTCGTCTATCTCGAGTTGTTGTTTGGAGCGGAGGTGGATGCTGTCTGGGTGGTCGAAGGGAACTGGGAGGATGGTGATCTTTTCTATGGATAGCATACTGTATAGAGGTAGTGTTATTGGGTGTTATTTTATGCTATTAGATGTCAGGTGTTGCGCGTTTTCTTCTTCATGTAGTGTTACGCCCTATGACAATCTCATGCTACCTTAGATAGGGATAGGTTGTTTCTAACAGGCTAGCGTGATCTGGTCTATCATCTTGAAGAGTCACACTCGGGTGAAGAGCTAACGGCCCTCTGACTCTGTGTGGTGTTCTGTGTGCGGGGCGCATCCGAATCTGACAGGTCTGTTTTGTAATCACAATAGACTGTACCCTGGAGGTATCCGCGGTCTTTGGGACTCTGAGTCTTAACGGCTAAGCATAGAAGTACGCGATAGGACATACAGGTCGATAGATGTGAAGGTGTTCGGGTTACTACTCAGAGTGTAGTCTCATTGGTCAGAAGCAATCATCATCCAGCCGCAGCCAAGACATCAGTTCTATAATCGACGTAGAGTCGACTTTCTTCTCGTCAACAACACCCCCATGGCCCTTCCCTTCCACAAATCATGGCACAATCCACTTTCCCAACCCAGCAATATACATCGGAAAACTTCGTCGAAAGCTGCGGCGCCATCCTCTACGACACAACTCGCCAGAAGATCTGCCTAATCCATCTCCTTGTATCCGATCTATGGACCCTACCCAAAGGCCGTCGAAACAGCGGAGAATCGCGTCAAGAAGCTGCGCTACGCGAAGTATACGAGGAAACCGGGTACAAGTGTCATATCTTGCCAGTGGATATGAAAACCAGAGCCACTATCGCTGGCGACGCGGCGGACGCCCCAGACGTGGCACGCATCTCACGCGACTCGGTAGAACCTTTCATGGTCACCGTGCGGACGTTGAGAGATGGTCAAGGTGTCAAGGTTATATGGTGGTACGTCGCCATCATGGACGAAGGTGCTTGCGAGATGAAAGGGCCTGGTGAAGAAGGGGTTCAGACGGGGTTGTACTCCTGTGAAGAGGCTGAGAGGTTATTGTACTTTGAGACGGATCGAGAAGTGTTACGCAAAGCTCAGGTATTGGTTGTGAAGTTGGGTTGATCTTGAGTCCTTGAGCTCGAGTGTGACACATGCTGCGATAATAACTCGGAAGATTTCGAGCTGTATCATGCCCACATACGTGCCTGCCTGGCTTGGCTGGTGCGAGCGGACCAAGCGTGGTTACCCTACACCAGGAAGAATCGTGGCGCAGTCTACAACAATATGGAATGAACAGACCGAGAAAGACACATACATCTTTAAAGCCCCCAGGACTTCTCATTAAACTGCGGTATCGTCATCATTTTTGGTGTGCCGTGGTTGGCGAAAGAAAGGAACTGAGTTGGGCTCGGTCTTGTGCTACCCCTCCATGCCGGATTTCCGAGAGAAGGTGGGGCATTGTGGCGTCATTTGCTGCGCCATCATGGGCCACACTTTCACTACGTAAGTGCAGCTGACTCCAGCAGACAGTTATCGCAGACTCTTACTGCGCTGAGCTAAATCATCTTCCATTTCCTCATTTCCCCTCTACATCCCGCGATCATGGGAGTCTCCTCGCAGTACGTGCTGCTTATCGCTATCGCCATCCTCGTCCTACTTCCAGCCGGTGCAGACGCTTTCGGTGCTGGAAACATCGCGTCGATATCGAAAATCGAGGGCAAGAACTGGCGTCATGGCGATATCGAAGATATGCTTGCGACGGTCGCTTGCTTGAAGGGCCATAAGTGGAAGAGTAACATGATCAAGGTATGTCCATATGACGATGTAGCTGTGATGACGGTGACTGACCTTGCGTGTAGCGTGTGTACTTTGGCAACTGGCTACGCGATTACTCACAAGTAAGCCCAACAGATTGTGCGACGTCGGAATGCGCTGACCGGTTTAGGCTGTTGATGTTGGAACGTTGGCTAAAGTTCAAGTATGCGAAAGCAGCAGAAGCGATTTCCCCCATCGACATGCTTACAAGACGTAGGGAGAAACTATTCGCGTTCTGGTCTGGGTCTTGTCTTTCATGTCCTTTGGCTATGCAACTGGAGAGTTTGAGGTCACCGCCGAGAGGCTAGGTGTGTATAGGCCCGAAGAACACATCGGTAAGCGAACTTGAACCTCTTCTGCTTTGTCGTACTAACGAGAGCCCAGATAACCCTGTAAGCCACTACCATCTGCCCAAACACCATTGCATTGATACTAAATCTCCCAAAGAAGGACTATGCCGACAATGAAGACGCGAGAAAATACGACCCTCGTCTTCGAGGACCAGTATCAGATGCCGAGCTTGCAGTGGACCCAAACACTGGTATGAAGAATTACATTGCGAACGAACACGGGAACTGGGCTACTTCGACCGGATATGTGAAGTACTCTTTCGCTCGCGCCATCCACTTCGGTCGACTTTACACCCACGGACAGTCCGGCCAACGTGGTCGGGACGAAGACCTTTCGGAAGCGCTTCGCTGTCTGGGTCAAGGACTGCACTGCCTCGAAGATTTCGGAGCCCATACCAATTACACTGAACTTGTGCTGTGTGAGCTTGGGTATACTAATGTCTTCCCTCACGTGGGCGTCCAGGCTGGCATCAACCTCCATGGAAAGCACACTTACCCTCTCGTGACTGGTACCTTCGGAGGTGTCGACTTCTTCCACTCGGTGCTAGGAGAGGCCAATGATCACATTACCCAGACTGAGATCGATGAGGTGAACACTGCTCTTGTAGATGCAGTCGGTGGGTCTGGTGGGCAGAGGAGCGGACCGGGAGGCCAATCCAACGCTTGCAGTGGGCTCATTGATGTTTTGAGCAAAGTACCCGGTACTGGCGATCTCATCAGCCAAGCACAGAGTCTGCAGGCCTCTTCCGATGCCCAAGCTGCAGAGAACGCGCGAGGTGGTTATGGCGATTACAGTTCGTCTAGGGCTGGACCTAACGACTTCGCTGCACCACCAGGATCCATGGGCGGACCACCAGGACCAGATATTCCAGGAACGAACACTGATCCAGCCACAATCATCCCAAAGATTTACCCAATTCTAGGTAAGGCCTTCGCGAACAGAGAATCGTAATTTTAGCTGACCTCTTCAAGTTTTCCGTGACAACGTTGTCCGCAAGATCTCGGCCATCGTCTCCAAGATCCCCGGTCTTGAGAAGCTGATTGAGACCATTACCGAGCGCGTCACGCTGTTCGTGCTATCACTGCTTGCGCCCTTCATTCTGCCGATCATCAAGACAGCGTCGACCCAGCTGAAGAGCGGATCTTCTGCCGTGATTGACTCAGCGGCCAAGCACCAGTTTGAGGTATGGACGGACCCTACATCCACCAACCCAACACACAGCATGCTGTCCAAGGATCACTTCTCCAACGTCCTGAACCCACCCGCCGGTCAAGTCGCGGTCGCTATCCTACAGTACGTCGCGCCCCGCGTCATATACGCTTGGGACCACCCAGATGTGCCGGTCGACGAGGTCCTGCACGACTGTATGCGCGTGTTCCATCACCCAGCACTTCGCGATCCGCACTGCGAAGTACACAACAACATGTTCAAGGTCGTGGAGCAATGGGCCCGCAACTACCACGGAAAGGACCTGAACCAGATCCTCTCTTCTGAATCTGTAAAGGCTGGACATAACCACAGCGGAGACCACGATCACTCTGCAGGTCACAGTCACGGTGCAGTTAACATGTCGAGCTTCGGCGGCCACAGCCATGGCGGTGGTGGTGGCGGTGGTCATCAACAGCAGTCCAGCGGATCCGGCGACCTCCTAGGTTCCTTGACGAGCAAACTTCCCGGCCCTCTCGGCGGTATACTTAGCAGCTTCGGTGGCAGCTCTGGAAGAACTCGCGACATGGACGATGAACCCTCTGCTTCCTCTTTGGCAGCACCAGGTCCAGGTCCATACCAGCCATCGCCATCGCCTCAGCCCTCGCAGTGGGCTGACTTCCAACCTTACCAGTCCTCGTACGCAGGTGAAGGATATCAGCCGCCTGCTGAGTACAGCAACGCAGTGCCATCTGGCGGATATGGATGGGGTCAAGGCCAGTACTCTGGAGGTCAAGGTGCGGAGCCTAGCTACACGGTCCCTACAAACTACCAGCAAGGGTACGAAAACTACCCTGCTCCTGGAGGCTATGGCCAGCCGCCGGCTCAACAGCCCCCGCCAGGATCTTATGGTGCGTATAACCAGGGTGGCGCATACAATTCGTATGATCAAGGCGCACCTGGGGAAGGTAGCGCAAGAGCGTGGGGCGCTGGAGGAAACTCAGGGTGGTAAGCGCTGGTTCAAATACCCAGGCGTTGACGGCTATAGAGGGAGTGAGGCGTCCCTGGCGCAGCTTCCGGATGGATCTGTCCACTGCAGCATCTCAGTAGATTCATGAATAATGCGAAATATGACCTTTCAATCCCGGCGTCAGGTGAAGTGCGATAG
The DNA here is from genome assembly GCF_023758015.1 of Alternaria viburni. Taxonomy (NCBI): domain Eukaryota; kingdom Fungi; phylum Ascomycota; class Dothideomycetes; order Pleosporales; family Pleosporaceae; genus Alternaria; species Alternaria viburni. Next base: position 159,324 of record NW_026055809.1, read on the forward strand.
AGTAGAGATTCTTATATCATTGTTTCTCCCCCACATCTGCGCGACAGCTGTTGTCTTTTGATTCCGACCTCTTGCTTGTAAATACATGTTATAGAAGAAACGCTTTCCAAAACAGATAGCCCCAAGCCAGATGATATGCCAAATGAACGCCGGCCGTTATGCTAGCGTCTCGCGTTTCGTGAATGTTCGGGTGTGGTGTTGGTACAGGATACGCAAGCCGATCTATCTTGATTCTATCATGGTAGATGATGGCATATGCCCGATTTACTCGTTGATCTTAGCCAGGAGCCTGCACAATGTGTATTAGCCATGAAATCTAAACCACCAAATCAGACATCTCAAACGAGGCGGGCAACGTACTCGTGGTCCCTGAACAGGCTCAACTCCTCCTCGCCCACCTTGATGGGGCTTCCGCCGAATTGCGGGATCAAGACCTTGTCGCCGGGTTGTACGCTGGGGGTAACGCGCTTTCCATCCTTGTCGAAGGCGCCGGGGCCGACGGCGAGGACCTTTGCTTCGTTGAGCTCCTTGACGGCCGTCTCGGGGAGGAAGATGCCCGTTGCGGTCTTGGCTTCGGGCTTGATGCGCTGGACGAGGATGCGGTCGAGGAGCGGCGCGATGCTCTTGATGGACTTGATTGCGGACTATGGGGGGAATCGGTTAGCTGGGAGCTGGGCTGGAGGTGGAGGTGGAGATAGAGGTGGAGGATGGGTGGTGGGGTGGTTGTGGTGGTGCGCAATGCTCGTGTCGATAGATTATTATGGTGGGTTGGTATTGGGGGAAGCTTACCATATTGACAGATGGACGGAAGGGAACTGGGTATCACGTAGAATCAAGAAAAGGCTATAGGTGCGCTGTATCTGAAGAGGAAGATGTTCGGGTTGAAAGCTAGACAGCAAGATGAAGATGTTGTGCTTTGCCCTTCCAGAAAATTCCATGTCCGTGCACTTACCTCGGAACACGCTGCGGAACGTTTGGCATCTCGCGCATTACCAGAACGAGTAACCTCACATTCGTCCCTTGTTTAGTGCATTCTTTTCGCATTGCATCGGCGTCGACAGTGCTTCTTATGTGGAGAAACAATGTTCGACGATGCGGGCATTGTTACCATACTGCGAGACGGAGCCATGTAGGGCTATTCCGACGATCGCAGTCTACGAGCGCTCTGCCAATCGGGAACGATGAGTTCATGTCGGCTATGCGAGATGGTGTGTTGGTGAAAGAGAAGGGTGATGATGTAGGCAAGAATCTTTTGGGTAAGTCGCAGTCGTATTCGCTGCAAGTATGCGCGACTGATGTACGACACAGGCATTGCCATCAGTGGGGGTGTCGATTCAATGGCACTCGCTGCGTTATACGCACAGTCTCGACTAGAAGACCCCAAGCTGCCTATCCCCCATGGCTTCATTGTAGACCACAAAGTGAGACCGGAGAGTACAGAGGAAGCGAAATGGGTGTCGCAGCAACTACATACGAAGCGTGAGAATCTATGATACTTATCTGGCGGTCAAGTACTAACATTGTCAAGTTAGTATACCAATCACCATTCTTCCCCTTACATGGCCCGATGCCTTCGATCCCAACGACTCCAAGCGATTCGAGACGGAAGCGCGTACGCTCCGCTACCAAGCGCTAGGTCTAGCATGCAGAAGCATGAAGATTACACGCCTCATGCTCGCACATCATGCGGACGACCAGGCCGAAACTGTTATGATGAGGCTGGCGAACAATAGGCTGCGCTCCGGGCTTCAGGCAATGCAGCGCAGAGAGTGGATACCAGAGTGCGAGGGCCTACATGGGGTGTACCACAGCGGAAAGCACCAGAAGCCAGATCGCACCGGGCTTATACCGTTCAAGGTCGAACAAGGAGGTGTGCAGATCCTGCGGCCTCTGTTGACGTTTGAGAAGACGAGACTGATTGCGACGTGCGAAGAGAGGGGTGTAGCTTGGGCAGAAGACAAAACGAATCAGATCAAGACACTTACGTCGCGCAACGCTATACGCCATATATATCAGAACCACAAACTTCCGGAGGCTTTGAGTGTCAAGTCGCTGGTCAATGTCTCGCAGCATATGCAAGAGCGCATCAAGTGGCACAGAGATCTCGCGGACAAACTCTTCGATAAATGCCCCATCAAACTCGATATACAGACAGGCTGTCTTATCGTCCGATTTCCCCCTTTCTCCGACCTCCTACCATACCCGATAAACACCAAAGCCGACAAGATCAAAGCGAAGAACACGGCATATTGCCTGCTTGAACGCGTGGCAGGACTAGTCACTCCCGCCACGAAAGCACCTCTTGGTGAACTCGCCGCGTCCGCCTATCGCATCTATCCCGAACTCGAGGAGCTCGAAGAAAACGTAGTACCGGGTGAAGCGCTCCAAAAGAAGAACTTTTGCGTCTACAACGTGTGGTGGCGCTTCTGGGAGAAGCCCTCGCCGTTTAACAAGCCCGAGCACCAAGAAGAAGGCATCAACCCAGACCTGACCCACCCGCGAGAATGGCTGCTCACCCGGCAACCGCTTGAAACGCTGGAAAGGGCAAATCCTGAATTGAACATCGTCTATCCTCCAAAAAGAACTCTGGGTAAGCCATCACAGAGAGAATTGTGGCGACTCTTCGATGGCCGCTACTGGATCTCTTTAACCAATCGACTTACGTACGACAACATCGTGCTACGTATCTTTAGCAAAGACGATTACTTACCCACTGCCCATGAGATCAAGAATCGAATGCTTGAACCTGCAGAGAATAGTCCCTACCGCTTCATCACGGCTGCTTTCGATCTGCTCAAACCAGCCGATCTGCGCTTCACACTGCCCGCGGTATTCCGAATAGACCGCAAGACAGGCGAGCAAACATTGCTAGGGTTCCCCACTCTCGACTTGCGGCCCCATGGCTTTGGACCACCGGCGAGTGAGTGCGACTGGGAGGTTGCTTACAAGAAGGTTGATTTCGGGTCCCGGTCTGCGTATGATATCATCATGCCTGGGAAGTCGAGGAAGGATATCTATGATGAGGCGATGAAGGGCAGACCGGCGGAAAAGAAACGCATTATCAAGTCAAAGGAGGTGTTGAGGAAGGAGCGGAAGATGAGAAACGTCTTGAGGAACAGGCAGGAGCGTACAGAGGCGAGAATCAAAGGTTCCACGGGATATGACCATGCGGCACATGTTGGTGGGAAAGAGAGCAAAAGACAATGGAGCGCTGCTTTTCAGGACGTGGAGAGCAGTATGCAAGCAGACAGAGGAAAGTGAAGAGAGAGAAAACTGTCCACAAGGAAGGAAGGGGCAGCCTGTATACCACAGAATCAGCAATTGATACCCAACAATAGTCCGATAGGATGTATTCGCGCCATGCTGTGACGAGTGCTGTAGTTGTGGTAAGAAGGGACCCGCGAGGCTGAAGCGATGACGTTGTGGGAATAGACATGGAAAGTGCACCCAGCCAAATGAGGAAGGCAGAAGTCGAGGTAGCCGTCTCCACCAACGCGCATCGCCTCCTTCCCCGCCCTGCAGCGGCAGTCGAGCGCCATTGCGTTGAGCTTATTTCGACCGCTATTATCGTGTGTATGTATTGCATGCGAGGTTGGTGTTGGTCCTATACTGTTGTTTCGCACGGTGCATGGTTGGTTTAGATCGGGTGTTGGCTGTGATGCATTGGTAGTGAAGATGGTGGATGACCTCCCGCGGAGTGTTCTGTTGGCTTAATCACGGCGTGCGGGGAACATTGGCAGGACTATCTATGTGGCGCTGCTGAGACTATTTGTACTTTGTACGCCATGTAGCTGACATGTGGTGTGAGATTTGAGAGAACCACACCTCAACAAGTATCGCATGGCTTGCTCGTGGTAGCCGTAGTTCTACACGCTATCGACGTTGACTCGTGTGGTGGAGCCCGGCCGGGAGTCTTCGAGTAGCCAACTCGCTCCGCGCTCCAGAAGAAGCCACGAAGCGAGAGTAGTCAGGGACGCGAGATCCACAGTTCATCGATGGGGCAAGGGCGACGATAAATTGTCAACAACAGGGCTATCAGCGGCTCAGAAATTCGATCAGAGATACGACGATGGTGGCTTGTCAGATGTTGATTAACGTGTGGAGTGTAAATATGGCAAAGTTCTGGATGGCATTTAGCGTTTCAAAGGCATGAAACGGCGCGCAACATGACTTGGTGCACAAGGTTGCGAACAACCCAGGCACAAGGCCGCACGGGAACCGTCAGCCTCTTGTCGCCAAATTTGCTGCACCCGAGTGCCTGTGGCGGTGAGCGAGACGCGGATTGGGTACGGTCATAATTACTGTCAGGGAGATCGTCTGCGGAGTTTTATCGAGTGCTCTGTGCGTACCGCGATGTTGGGCTACCACCGCTGAGATGACAGGAGGCATGTAGATCAAGCGGAATTTCTTTTGTGCGTCTCAGGTCTGGCAGCAGCAATGATGTGAATCAAGGTGATGGGCCAGCTGGAGAATGGGCGACTATTATTTGATACGTAACAGAGAGTTTTTGAAGTGCAAGCTGTGGCAGGCTAGTCCATGGTGCTGCCCGTGGTAGACGCCCCTTTCACGTGAGGTGAAGATTGAGCCGGCATGGCCCTAGTCACACTGGCCAGGTGTTTTCGGCTGATCTGAGATGAAGGCGACCATTCTTGAGAGTCAGTCCGGGTTTAGCAATTTTCACTTCACCCGTTGCTGTGGCAAGGCGGTGTCCAAACTGGATGATCTATGCCGGGACTGGTCTGTTCAGGAGTGCAGGTGTTGACCGCGCCAGATAGTAGATGCAGATGCCAGAACCAGAGATCTAACACCAGCCTCGAGAGAGTCGGACTGGCAAGAAAAGAAAGTCAAGCGTGCGTGAACGCCATCAAGACTAAGATGGCGGCACGTAGTCTCTTCGGCAGCATTCGCCAGCACCAGCGCAAAGGTTAGCAATTTGGGCGCCAGGGTCTTGACGCCTTTTGTAAACGGGGATCACGCTTGAAGGGCGGTGGCGTGCCGCGATTCGTTACGTGCAGGCGCTAGAAGTGTCTAGCCTTGAATGCTCAGACAGGCTTGGCATGGCGCGAGAGTGCGAGTTGTGCAGAGTTCGCGACGGCGCAACCAAGACGGCGGAGGCGTGGCACAGAGGTGCGCGCTGTTGATGGAGGTGTTCACTGCAGCGGCCAGCGGTAGAGCCGCCTTTTGGGTGTGTGAGACTCGAGGGCGCTCGGGTGATGATGTGCATGGAGTGGGTTGGATGCAAGATACCGATGTCGATCACGGTTATACTCAGTGGTGCGCTCACCTGGGCACTACTACTGTGCCCGGAGTACTGATGGTGCGAACGCTGTATACTGGTGGATGTACAGCGGACACCTAGTGAAGATGGGTGTCGATGACAAAGACGAGGCAGGCTAGACGATAGCCATCTGCCCAAGACGGCGCCGGCTGTCGTGTTTGGAGCCGTCATCAGTCTCGTGAGCCCGCAAAGATAGCAACCTCTGCCAGACATACATGGCCGATCGTGGGCAAGTGTGAAGAGGGGCAGCTGGATCATGCGACCACGCCCAAGGGTCAGTCGACCTCTCTGCTTATCAGACGCGTGGGCGCCAACGTGGAGTCCGCCAGATGCCGGATCACGCACAGTAGATGCAACTCTGGCTTCGATAGCAAAGGTTGATGCCGGCATGCACAGCGGGCGTTTCAGAGGTCAGAGTGCATAACGTTGGTGAATGGTGCTATTCGGGCGGGCTAGCAGCTGGCGGGTCCGTCCAAGAGGACGTGCAGCCGCGAAAGCCAATTTCGTTGGTGGCATCCCTGCACCTGAACCCCTACCTAGCAACAGCCCTCACCTTAAAGTTCTCCCCTTCCTTGGGCGTCTGAGATTTTCTATCCTTCTTCCTCCTCACCGCCCTTCGCATCCTTAACAAGGTCGTGCCTGCTTGTCTGCCGCTGCACTTTGCGAGCGTCGTACTTTCCCTTTCCGTACATCTTGTAATACCCAAACCCGAGCTTGCCTCACAACACTCCTCTTTTCGCACCCACAAACCCCACACACGCACGCTCTCCCAAACAAACTGCACCACACACCATGTCTGCCCCCGTCGACGCCCCCAAGCCCGTCGAGCACCCCGAGGTTGGAACTGTCGGCACCGTTGAGCCTGCGCCGGCACCCGTTGTCGCCAGCGAGCCTGTCGTCGCTGCGCCCGTAGAGGAGGCGTCCAAGACGGAGGATGTCCCCAAGACCGAGGGCGAGGCCGCAGCGCCCGTAGAGGAGGCCAAGGAGGAGAAGGTCGTCGAGCCCATCTACAGCGGTGCGCTCGGCTACAAGGCGCCTGGCCTGAAGAAGTGAGTGCAACCACATCTGTCGACTTCGCGACCGTTTACTGACAACTTCCAGCGCCTTCCGCTTCGCCAAGAAGTACTTCTGGTTCGGCGAGGAGCCCGTTGCCGCCGACAACCTGAGGGAGTACCTCCGCGGCGAGAAGCCCGAGGTTGCCCACCCCGTTGTCGCCTGGTCCAGCCAGACCGGAAAGGGTCTCCTTTTCTTCGTCAAGCACGCCGACCAGAAGGAGCACCCCGCCGGTGTCCTCAACTTGGTAGGTTGAATTCTCCTCAGTTCAAAAACACAGTCTAACACCCCCAGGCCTATGCCACCGACCTCGCCAAGGACGGCGCCGTCGCTTTCGCGTTCAAGATCTCCGGCCACAAGCACACCTTCGAGGCCACCACCGCCGCCGAGCGTGACGGATGGTTCGTCGCCGTTGAGAAGGCCATCACCGAGGCCAAGGCGTCCAAGGACACCATCGAGTCGAGCGAGGGCTACAAGGAGAACAAGGAGAAGATTGGTACGTTTTTCCAAATCACCCACGTCGCGTCGCGTCGCGATGGCACTAGTGGGCGATCTGTCTGTGTGCTGCAGTAGGCTAACATCCCGCAGGTAAGCCCACCGCGCTAGCGGGAGCTACATCCTCCGCCCCCAAGAAGAGCATGGACGCGACCCCCAAGCTCGCCGAGGGTGAGACCGCCGCTGCTGGCGAGCCCGTCGCTGCCCGCACTGGATCTTCTTCCAGCTCCTCTTCAGACGAGGAGAAGCGCAAGAAGGCCGCTAAGAGCAAGTCCCGCTCTGTCTCCCGCGGCAAGCGTGCCAGCCTCTTCGGCGGCCTGCTCGGAAAGAAGGACAAGGAGCCCAAGGAGGAGACCGATGCTGCTAAGACTGAGCCTGAGGTCAAGAAGGAGGAGCCCGCCGTCGTTCCTCACCTCGACGAGAGTAAGCTCATCCTCCCCATACTTGTATCAACTCGTACTAACATCTAGTAGTCCCCGCCACTGCTCCCGTCAACGCCAACGACGTTGTGAAGCCCGCTGAGGAGACCACCGCCGAGCCCGTCGTCCCTGTCGTCGCTGCTCCCGCTGAGGAGGTCAAGGTCGATGAGACCGCTGCTCCCGCCACCGCTGAGAAGCCTAAGCCCCAGAAGCGTGGTTCCATCTTCGGATCCTTCGTTGAGAAGCTCAAGTCTCCCACCACCGAGAAGAAGGAGCACGAGGCCGGTCTTGCCTCCACACCTGTCAAGGAGAACGAAACTGCTGCTGAGGCCAAGCCCCTTGAGGAGGCCCAGGTTGGCGCACCTGTCGTTGCTGAGCCCGCCGTCGTTGCCACCGAGCCAGCTAAGACTGAGGAGGCCAAGGTCTCTACTCCTTCCAAGGAGAAGGACCACTTCAAGTTCGGAAAGTTCTTCGGCTCCAAGGACCGCGCCAAGTCGCCTGCTCGTGAGCCCAAGGTCGATGCGGCTGCTCCTCAGATCGCCGACACCAACGCGCCAGCCACCGCTGAGCCCGTCCAGGCCGTCGAGCCTGCCCCCATTGCTGAGACCAAGGTTGAGCCCACCGCAGAGACCGAGGCTCCCAAGCAAGACAAGCGCAAGTCGTTCTTCGGCAACCTCGGCCGCTCGCTCTCCAAGGCGACCGGTAACAAGGCACCCAAGGACAAGAAGGACGCTGCCAGCCCTGCTCCCGTCGCCGAGGAGGAGGCGGTTGCCGCCCCCGCCGTTGAGGAGAAGAAGGAAGAGACCACCGCCCCTGTCGTAGCCGACATCCCCGCTGAGAACAGTGTGGGCGATGCTTCGAAAAGCGCCAACCCGACTGTCGCTACAACTGCGTAAGGTTTGGTGGGAAGATGTCAGCCTTTGCAACGACAGCCACGACGGAATGACGGAAAAGCAAAGACTTCGTAAATCCCTTGTTTGACCGCCGGCCACTGATACCCCCAAAATCTGCTTTGGATCTTGAACCCGGATTCAGGCGTCACATTTGGATCAAGCTTCTTCACATATCCCCTCTCATATTTGATTTCTCCTTGCATCTGGACCAACTCATTGTCACTCTCTCTTGGTGGATCGCGACGGACTCTTTGTTTAGACTGATACCACTGTAACTGTTTCTCTCGTTTTGATACCACTGGCGGATCTCGGACGCATTTGTTTTATCGCGCAATACCCCGGATACCCTCTGCGTACTGCCTTGTTAGAAGGAGTACACAAGCGGCCACTAGGGCACATATCGACGTAATAATCTCTAATAAACTGTCGTTTGCTCTTACTTGAAGTGTTAGCTATGTGTTCGGTGATGTCTTGACTCAATGATAGCGATGGTTGCCGCGGACGAGTATGCCGCGTGGATCGACCAAGTTGCATGACGCTCACTCACGACGGTCGTGTGCTGCCCGGATGAGTGTGAACTAGACACCAACCTGCAATAGACCGGCCCAGCCCTGGGTGCGCGCATGAAGACATGTGGCAAGGCTTGAGCAAGATTGTCGCATCATGAGCACGGCAAGAGCGGAAGGCGCACTGGGGGAACCATACAGCGCAGGTCGACTGCGCCTTCCTTGGTGCTATCGATTGATACTTCCATGTCTGGACCCGGCAGCCTCGTCTCTACCCAACACAGCTCGCCCTTATTCTCTTTCTGAGAAACACCATGCCCATGCCATCATCTTTCACTTGCGTTCACATTCATATCCCGCTCGTATTGCCGCTGCATTCCTACCTTCGCTCTGTGCATTGCTAGGCCATACATGTCATCACGTCACCATGGTAGGTGGATGCCGATCGCGTGTCTCAGCGCAAGTACCAGCAGTTCGCATGCTCTAACACACACACCATTAGGGTTGTTGCGCATCCCGCACGAGTGACAACACTCCGCCTGCTGTCCTCGCGCATTCGTCGTCGCGTAACATCACAGCGCCGTCGACGCGACCCAGCTCTATCCCCTCACCACGCGCCTCACATGCTTCGCAGGGCAATGCGCACCCACCGACGAGTCGCCCGGATGCCGACAACCGCCCCAACACGCCTCTCAAGCCCATATCTCCGACTCAGCGCTCGCGCTTGCCTAACACGCTCGCTTCACCCACTGCTAAGAGCAGCAGCCGCGTCCAACCTCTGACAGACTCTACGCATTCGACATGGACCCGATCGCGGTTAGAGAAGGAGCGCGAAGACTGGTGGGATACACAGGTCACCGGTTCGGAGCAGATATGGGGTGCCATACGTCTTGTGGCGCAGCATCTACAGGCTGCCCAGTTGCAAGAGGCGCAGACGATGCTCGATGTCAGTGACTGCACGTGCCCAACGGGCCTGCTTTGGCGAGGCGTTTACGATGCGACTGGCGTCCAATACAAAGTCCCCGAGTGGGTGGTAGTAGAGCCAGAGGGCCTGGCAGAAGAGGATGGCATGGACGACAAAGACTTGGCTGGAGATGCGAGCGCCAGTGCTGTGCAGGAGACGGTTGAAGATACCCTCGCGGACGACTCCGGCAGCCTTATACGTGTGAAAGTAAGGACGAGCCATGACCAGCGGGATCACCAGGTCGTCATGCGGATGAGAGACTCGATCGCGACCATTATTGAGAAGCTGAAGAAGCAAGCAAAGGTATGTCGGATTTCATTGTCTCCATGCCTCTCCTTTACTGCATGTACATTGCTAACTACGTATAGCTCGATCCCTCTCTCGTAATTCGTCTCGCATACGGCGGACGTATATATGAGCCCAACGACGTACTCGAAGCCAACGCGCGCTGGAACTTTGCTAATAACTACATCCTCACCGCTCTCGTCTTTCAGTAAACATTTGATCCTTTGCACATCCGCATCCGCGCTCCTACCATGTCCCAAGGCTCCACGTTTGAATATGCGGGTCATATGGCTCACGAGGATTACTAGGTCTCCAACCGAGTATCTCGACTTCCTGTTTGAGTCGATTGTCAAAACGTTGGATGAAATGGGCATACCGGACCCGAACGAACCTACTTCGGAACATAACGCTGGCGGTAGCGAGACCGACCCTCTTCTTCCTCGAGCACGTTGGTCGGATAGTGGCAGCGATGACGGAACGTCTGCAGGTTGCGTCGCCTTTTTGTATGGATTGGTTCGCTCATACTGGAACTTTCAGCGGTGGAACTACTCTTCGCTTCAATAGTCCATTTGGTGGCTTGTTTGATACCCCTCTCTCCGATGTCTTTTCGTTTATACTGGCGGTAGGCAACAAGGCCTTTGCTTGTACCCAGCGTCATTTTTAATCCTTCGGCGTATCGCTATTGCGAGATTGTAATCCTTTGGACAATATAAGTCTGACTAGTGCTTGAAGTTCTCTTCAATACAAACATGCTCTGTTCATTGACTTTATTCACTTGACGATTCATGTTGACAGGTGCTACAAGTGAAGCCGTGTGGAAGTTGTACAACGTTGATTGTGGAGTCCGCATGGCTTGATGGCAACCTACCAGTAATTCTTCCCGTGCAAGTCACGATCTCAAGCCGTCACCTCATACAAGAAAAAAACTAAACAGGTCTGCAGGCTACATTAAGCTAAAACCTTGCAAAGTAGGTAACCTAACGTTAACGTAGGCTCTAGGCTGTTTAGTTTTTTCCTAGGCTGGCGTGCCGTGTCTGATAGCAAAGATGCATTTATCGTCTTCTCCACTTGTAACATCCTTCGCATGCGAAGCTTTGTGGGTATCTCCGGGTTGTGCTTAACCCCGAATCAGATGTCATCACACCCACATAACAAAGTGATGATCAACACCATTCCAAGAAGCAGTCAAGCGTGTCCTCCGCTTCTAGCCTTCCCGAGGTCAAACGTTCGTTATCTGCCGTCTAGCTTCCCGCATTCTCCATCGACACCATGATGGTTGTGGTGAACCCTGTGACATCATCGTTTTTGAACCTCGGAAGCTCATCGCCCGCCATGACGATGACCTACCCTCTTTTTGAGTACCATAAAGACTCACTAAGAGCGAACCAGATCCCCCAATTCGTAGCACACATAAAGCCAACATGTTCGCCTCATCTGCTTCGCGTTCTTTACGCACAACTTCCACAGAGCGACTTTCACAAATAACCAGACAAGTCCTCCCGCAACAAATCAGAATGGCGCACAACGGCACAACCCACACGCTCAACACGGGCGCCAAGATTCCTGCCATTGGGTTTGGAACTTGGCAGGACAAGGAAGCCCAGGAACCGTAAGCTTTTGTCTTGTCGTTGAGAATTGTGTTGTTTTACTGATTCGAAAAACAGCGCTGTCACCATGGCCCTCAAAGCCGGCTACCGCCACATCGACACAGCACGCATCTACGGCACCGAACCCGCAGTCGGCAACGCCATCAAAAAGTCCGGCGTCCCCCGTTCCGAGCTCTTTATAACCAGCAAGCTCTGGAACAACTCGCACCACCCCGACGACGTCGAAGCCGCACTCGACGCATCCCTCAAGGACCTCGGAACCGACTACCTCGACCTCTACCTCATGCACTGGCCCTCGCCCTTCGCCCGGGGCTCAGAAATGTTCCCCAAAGACTCCGCCGGCAAAGTCAAGGTCGGCGAGAGCGACTACGTCGACACCTACAAAGCCATGGAGAAGTGCTTCAAAAGCGGCAAGGCCCGCGCAATCGGCGTCTCGAACTTCAGTAAAGCGGAGTTGGAGCGCTTGATCAAGGAGACTTCTGTTGTGCCTGCTGCTCACCAGATCGAATGCCATCCGTATCTTCAGCAAAACGACTTCACGGAGTTCCACAAGCAACAGGGTATCCATGTGACGCAGTACTCGCCGTTTGGCAACCAGAACGAAATCTACGATTCGGGGAAGAACATGAACAAGCTCATGGATGACCCTGTGCTTGTGGAGATTGGCAAGAAGCATGGCAAGACTGGTGCGCAGGTCGCGCTGGCGTGGGGTATTGCCAAGGGCCATTCGGTTATTCCCAAGAGCAAGACTGAGTCGAGGATCAAGGCGAATCTGGAGGGAGACTTTGCGCTGCCTAAGGAGGATGTAGAGAAGATTACTGGTATTGATAAGAAGATGCGGTTCAATGATCCTTCGGGTAACTTTGGATGGAACTTTTACACTGATCTGGATGGTAAGAAGAAATGAGGGGGCGAGTAATGTAAAATAATGCTGTTAAAGTAGCAGACTCACAATGATATAACTATGTGCATTACATGATAAAAACGTCCAAAAACGCCCGCCGCACACCCATCCCCTAACTATAACTCCCTGCCGCCCAGCTCTTCCGGCTCTCCCTGCGATCCTCACCCTCAAAGAAAATGGCAACCTTGTTCGGCTCCCCCTTTTCCCCCTCATGGTAATCATACTTGATTTTCTTGAACCGCAGCGCCCTCGCTGCCTTAATCTCATCCCCACTCATAACCATCGCCGCATCGCCACCAATACGACTAACAACGGGGTTCAACAGCATGGCCATACTAAAAAAGCTCTCGTCGCGGACAATCGTGCGGTTGGCGAAGAGGCCTAAGAGGCAGAGAGCGAGAAATTGGATGAAGCAGATGCCGCCTAGGATGCTAAAAACGTAGGACCAGTCTACGTCGAGTTGCTGGCCTTGCGATGGGACGACGGTTTGGTGCGTGACGTTGTAGCGAATGCCATGGTCATCGAAGGCAGCGACAGCGCCGATGGTAAAGCGCATGAGGAGGTCTTCGACTTCGTTTTTTGCGATGTTGTGTGCGGGCGACCATTTGGTGCCTTGACTGTAGGACCGGGTTTGGCGATCGAACCAACCGTTCCATGGTATACCTGTCCAGCCCATGGCACCAGCAGCTGTACGAGCGAAGATATCGGAGCCCCAGACTGCCCTGAAGTCGGCGGGGTCGCGGGGATCGATGTCGTTGGGGGCGTTAATCGCGGTTACGTTACCGAGTGTGTTATTGCAGAGGAAGAGGGAGGCGGCGGTCACGCGCGCGTGCTTTTTGTTGTCCGACTCGGGGAGTTGCATGACGGTGAAGTTCGTACATCTTGGCCCGCAGTTTTCGGGAACAGAGGCCATCCAGGTTACGGAGCCGCCGGCTTGTTCAGTGACTTCCCACTTAACGTAGTCATCGTCGCCTCGGTGTCGAGCCATGATGTAGAGGGATTCGTCGGGTACGTCGTGCACTTTGCCGTCCTTGACTTCGAGTTGTTCGCATGATGCGTGGGCTGTGATGTTGCGGGAGCTGGCGAGGTAGTTGACCCATTGGTGGGCTGGGTCGCGGTTGAAGAAGCGGTAGTGCCACGCGCCGTTGCCGCGGTAGATGGGTGTGCCTGGGATGCCGGATAGATCGGTAATCATGTCGTCCATATTGTCGGTAAGATTGAATTCGGGGTATGCCATGGCTTCCATGCCGTACATCCACGCTGCTTCCAGCGAAGTCTCGTTGATGAGACTGATTTCGGGGTCGATCTCGCGCGGCGGGTTGTCGACGTACCAATCGTTCAGATCGGCTACAGTTACATTCCCGTATGACAAGAGTGGTATCTCCGAGTTCTCCATCGGCCAGAACAGACTCAGCAGTGCCACTAGGATCTGAGAGCCGATGTTGAGAACCAGCCATGCCAGACACGCTAGCCACATCCACTTCGTCTCATCGTCTCTAACATCCTTGAACATTCGGAATTTGCGCAGCCATTTCTGACGCCGGAAGCCAGGTGACGACAGGATCATCAGTTTCGTAACCTTGGCAAGCGAACTCAGGTGTAGGATCAGGTCGAATACTTCTAGACTAACGTAATGTCTAGTGAGAAATGACCATCGGAACACTGATGCATAGTGCTTTAACGAGGCCAAGATGTTCAAACCCAGACACAGCGAGAGACCGAGAGTAAGCGAGTTGAAGATTCGGATATCGATCTTGGAGAGAACGACGGGGCGGCGCCATCCTTCCCAACATTTGAGTGTAACACACATCACTGCGCTGAAGAACAACGTTACGAGAAGTTTCGTCGCGCCTGTCTTGAGGAGTGTCTTCCGCGCCTCTCTTTGGTCGAATCGCTTGACGTGGTGGTGGTGTTTGTGGTGATGAGTCCCGTCTTCAACATCGAAGGTGGAGCTGGGGCTGCCTACGCTGGCGTAGAATCCGCCCTTGGACTCTATGATCTCTGGAGACTGGACCATGGATGGTGTGTGCATTGGTGAGTTGGATGGCGAGTATAATGCGTCGTCGACATGCTGCATCGCTACATCACCACTGTCGTAGCTGAGTGGTTCGGCGGAGCTGATCAATGGCGCATTGTCGGAGTGCCCCCCACTGACTGTGCGGCTGCGATCCATGGTTCTTGTTCTTTTGTCTACGTTCGACGGGATGGTGTCTTTGTGCTCTGTCAAACCTACAACTGTAGAGATGACTTTGCGTGGCTTGGAACCTCGTGTGCCGTCAGACGGCAGGCTGCAGGTGTCTTGGGCGAAGATAGCAAACTAGGTAGCGAGCGAGCGAGGCGTTACGCGCATTCTTTAGCGATGGCGAAAGTACCGACACTGTGGTTGCATTCCCCGGGTATACTGGTATGTGAAAGGGATTCCTCAGTAGTCCTGCAAGACTTGCCAGGTAAAGTAGTAAGAGTGATTATCTGAAGTGGAGAAAATGCAGAATCCTCTGGAGCGCACATGGCGCTCTTATCGCTGTCTCCCGGGCGGGTTTCCGCGCGACGACCATATTGGGGGCTGAAAGTTTGGGGGCCACAACAGCCGCATTTGCAAGCCTTTGGCGTTGCACAGCGTGGGCGAAGCAAGTCCAAAGTTGAGAACTGCCAGCGACAGAAGGACGACAACCAGTACTAAATTGTAATAATAGAAGCACAAAAAGTACTTCGACGACTTACCATGCGCCTATCGTGAAGCATGCGTTCGGAGAACTACATCGGCCCACCCCTCTTCGTCCTTGGTAGGCTGGATTTTCCCAAACTGGAGGCTGAGTCTCATGCTAGACCCACGAGTGTAGCGATCGGTAGTCCTATTGTTAGCTAGATAGGCTGTTGAATGCAAGCGAAGTATCGAGGCGTTTCTAGTCCAGTAGTATCCAAGCGGTTGTACGCCACGAACAACAAGTATGGGGGGCCGGAACGCTCATTCGCCTAAGATGCAGCTGCGGGAGGGTAGAAGCGCAAGGCTCGGAACTTGCAGTATGTCGCAAAATGCAGCTGACTTCGACCATGCAGTTGTGGGAGCTCTTCGAGGGCGGAGATAAGCTTAGGCCGATGTCAACGTTGTTGTGGTTGTTGCTGTTGTAAGCGTCGCGGAGTGAGTACCCACATAACCGGCCGCGGTTGCCGAACTGTCAGCTTTTACCTTTGCGGGGACCCACCAATCCTCGGAGTTGTAGGAGGCATATTGATGCTCCTGTGCTACTCATGCGACATATCCGTCGTCGCAAGAGCAGGGGGATGGTAACTCTGATGATGATGCCCGCGCGCGAGAGCGACTGCCGACTAGCCTCAGGTACTCCCCACCTGACGCTAGATGACAAATGACTGTGGAGAAGGCACGAAGGGCGTCATGTCAACCAGTCTCAGAGCTTCATATTTATCGCGTCTATCTCAATCTTGCTGTTAACTATCAATCATCGAGACCAAAACATCATGTCGTCGTCAAACGTGGTTCTGTACGATCTGCCTAGCAGGAGTGGTTCCTCATGGTCATTGAACCCGTGGAAGAGTGAGTTCATCCACACTACAAATGCTATCTTGATCCTTCTGACAGGCACGCAGCTCGCATGGTACTGAATTACAAGAAGATCGACTACACGACCGAATGGGTAGAATACCCTGACCTGGCCCCCAAGTTCAAAGGCCTCGGCATCCCGCCCACCCCCAAGGACGCGCCAGGCTATTTCGCAGAGTACACCAGTCCCGCTATCAAGCATGCCAACGGCACCTATCAGATGGATTCTTGGCCCATTGCCTACGAGCTTGAGAAGCAACACCCAACTCCGTCTTTGCATCTCGATGACCCCATCGTTGTGCAGGTCAGGGACCATATTGCCAAGATAGCTGGTCCACTGAGACCTCTCCTCATTCCTCAGGTACCAGTTGTGCTGCTGAACAAGCCGAGTGCGGAATACTTCAATGAGACGAGAGAGAAGATGTTCGGGAAGTCGCTCGAACAAGTCGAAAAGGACGCCAATGCGGACGAGTGTTGGGAGGCGGCTAAGGCACCGGCGAAGGAGGCGGGCGATCTACTGAGGAAGAACGGTGGACCTTACTTCCTGGGTCAGACTGGTAAGTGACAATGGGCGGGCTGGATGATGTCGACTTCAGATGCTAACTTGTGAGCAGTCTCGTATGCAGACTTTATCTTTGTGTCGATGCTACACTTCGTCAAGTGCATAAGCGAGGACAAGTTCAAGAAGCTTCTGGCTCTTGATGACGCCTTCCCTAAGGTTTACGAGGCGTGTAAACAATGGCTGGAGAAGGACGACTAGTCCCTTCTTAGCCAGCGCCAGTGCCTAAACCGATCGATCAACATCGGGACTGCTCTTTCTGATACCCAGGTATCGTGCGTTCAGATGTATAAGATCTTGAATTCAACAATTATGAAGTTTTGCTGCACTGCATGCCATGCGCCACACTACCCCTCTCTTGCGCCCGCCAGACTGCCTGACCACTCTGACTGTGCAGCATTAGCGCGGCCACGCTTCTTGCCTTGCGCCCGATGGGCAGTGTTGCCTAGCAGCTGATAAGTTCAGCTTTGAAGTCATAATGCCGCCAGATCATACACGCACAACGGTAACGTCGCACCTCGATTCATACTTTCTGATCTCTTGACAAGAGCTGTTCGGCGCGTTTATTAGAACATCATCTTCTCCGGTCGGATGACGCTCGAGGTCGTTGCACTAATTCCAAACGTGCCTTCCGTACCCAACATGAGCGCGGCAACTCTATCACCGAGGGCTGACACTGCGCATGAAACCTCGCACAGTTCTGATGACGGATTCGAAATAGTAGAGCACGACGTCGATGTTCTGAGCATCCCGGGATCGCAAGATGGCACCCCCATACCGACTATAGCGGTGACAGAGGAAACCGAGCGCAACGGAGGAACGGACGAACCCAGGGAAAGCCGGCCTTGGTTATTCGATTATGATGAATTTCATGATGCGATAAAAGGCGGGGACTTAGATGGCGTGAAGAAGATGCTGGACGACGGTGCAAACGTCGAACGTGGAACAGACGAGGGAGAATCACCACTGATACTCGCAATATGGAAGCAACACATCGCCATCATCACGCTATTGCTAGAAGGAGGCGCGGATGTGACCCGCGCGTTCGACGGTTTTCCTCCCACCCACTATGCCGTCATGCAGAAAGAGCGAGCACCCCAAATCCTCCAGCTTCTCCTCGACTACGGCGCCAGCTTGGAAGCTGTTGGCAAAGAAGATATCAACGCGTTACATTTCGCTGCATGTAACGGCATGATATATGGGGCTGACTTCCTGATCGGTAAGGGAGTAGAGGTCAGCAAGACCTGCGCGGATGAGAGGACGCCTTTGATACTGGCTGCAAGGCATGGACATATGGCAATTGTCAAATTACTTATCGCCAAAGGAGCAGATTTGCACGAAAGAAGTGAAAATGGTTGCACTGTTCTGATGTGGGCGGCGGAGTACGGACAGCATGAAGTCGTTCGTTACTTGTTGGAGGCAGGCGCGAGGGTGGACGACCGTAGTGTGGAGGGTCTCAGTAAGTTGATGTAGCCTTCACGACTTTTTGAACAGCAACTGATACCAGCAGCCGCCCTATCACTCGCCAGCATGAATGGCCGATTGGAAGCCGTACAACTGCTGATTGCTAGCGGTGCAGACATCAATGCACTCAGTCTGGATCCAGAATCCTTTACTCCGGCAATGTTTGCTGCAATACAAGGACATGCAGAAGTACTACAGGTCCTGATATCACGCGGAGCAGATTACAAACCAGAGTTTGAAGTCGATTGGGCTGATGGTGACACGATCCTCAATATGACCTTGACGAAAGGTCATCTCGCTACTGCCAAGATCCTGTTAGAAGCCATTGGTGGACCAGACTACCCAAAGGAAACTATCGCACTCCAAATGGCCACTGCGCAATCCAAGGTAGAACTAATACCAGTGATGAAGGCCGTTTCTATCATGTACCAAGAAATCGATCCCCATTCCACCGACGGGGAGAACCTGGGTTGGGTCGAATGGGTCTTGGATCAAGGCGGAGAGCTCGTCAGAGCAAAAGCCACGTGCAACATGCTATATACTGCATTAGCTGCTAGGGATGTCGGTATAACTGCAGAGCTACTCAGACTCGGAGCCGATCCAAATATCTTCGGGTTCATGGGTTACACACCACTCCACGTCGCAGTCGGCGGGCTGGCGTGCAACCTGGAACTCGTCGAAGTCCTTCTCGAATTTGGTGCTGATCCGGCCAAGCTCTCGCAAAATCCCACCATAGAAAAGAGGGTCACGCCACTACATCGTGCCATCTTGGGATTCGAAAACGAACGTCCAGACAAAATGCCTGTCGTCGATCTTTTGCTCGCAAGTGGGCGGTGTAAGGTCATGAAAGGACCGGACGCTCAGTCTTCTGCCTTTCTGAGTGTAGTGAGCGCGTTCGATGGTGGGAGTGCTGAGATTGCCAAAAGCCTAGCGTTCCGGATGCTGGATTCCATGTCCGATGTGAACGACGACAAGGCTGATGATGGGTCTACTCCGATGCACGTTGCTGTCCAATACAATCAAAAAGAGCTTATTGACGGACTAAGACGCAAAGGCGCCGACATTAACGCGAAGAACAACGACGGCATGTCACCTCTTCTTCTGGCGTGCGGCATGAATGCGGAGCTGGTCAACTTCCTGGTTACGCGCTGCGCAGACGTTTCTGCTGTCAACGAGAAGAACCAGGGAGCTTTGCATATTGCCGCTGCCTGTGGGCAAGTCGGAGTGCTCAGGTTTCTCCTTGACATGAACCTAGCCGATGAGGAGCCACTGAACATCAACGCTGTAGACGATGCAGGTCACACCCCTTTGATAGCTGCCATAGTAGAAGGCCATGAGCGTGCAGCTTTCTTCTTACGGGTACGACGTGCCTCTGTTCGACAACGTACGACCGACAGAGGACGACTTGCCTTGCATTACGCAGCACAGGCAAGTATGAACCGTATTGTGGAATCCATCTTAGGGGTGTCCTGCAACGACATCATCAATGTGGAAGATCATGGGGGATACACACCCCTAGCACTCGCGTGCATGGCAGAGACCCCCACCGTCGTTCCCACCTTGCTCTCCTACGGCGCAGACCCAAACGTCATCTGCCAGGACACCGGCGACCGCCTCCTTCACATCGCGCTCAAACGACCTCTACACATGGATCGCGTTGCAGACAGGGAAAGTAGTCCATCACTCGACCTGCTCAAGCATCAAGACACCGATATCACGGCTCGCGATGGCAGCGGCCGCAAACCACTGCATCTCGCATCTGAGTTCCACAATCTAGAGGCTACTAAAGTCCTCTTATCCAAAGGCGTCTCACCACACTGTGAAGACAACAAGGCCCGAACGCCACTATGTCTGTGTTCAAATCCTTACATCGCGCAGGTGCTCATCGACCACGGCGCGGACGTAAACCACGCGGATGAAAATGGATGGACGCCGTTGCATTACGCTGTATCGAGGTGTTGGGTCAAGGCTTTTGCGGTGCTGAGACAGTCAGGCGCTGATATGGATATGAGGACGCGAGATGATGGGCTCAGTGTCAATGAGAGGTTGGACACGTTTGGTTCGTGGCAGGACTGGGTGTGTACGGAAAGGGAAATGGTGTGTGCCGATGCACAGAGGGAGAAGATTAGGGAATTTGACTTGAGGACTGAGATGAGCATGAAAGTAGATAGGTATTGAGGTGACTACTGATGGCGCAAGTTTACTTGCCCCAATGGGCTCGTCACTGATTGTAATGCTCATCCATTTCTACTCTGATGCAATTTCGATGTTGCGCCCTAGTGAGTGAGACATCAAGTCTACGTCCCGGAGTCCACGGGTTTTTCGATCGCACATATTGACGAGTCATGAACAGTAGCGCGCACGACTCGCCCAATCCAGCCACGCGCAACCTCTTCACTCACGACGTCACCACATCGACATCCAGTCCAGAACATCACAACAAACCTAAATGATAGATAAACATTTTTCACCCGGCACGTCATCCGCCCGTCCGCCAGCGCATTCCTCCTATCACAAATACACCACGCGTAGTCCATCCGCAGCATTCCGAGCGAATTAGGTAAAACGCCAGATCTCCTTCGCGTGTGTGTGCGCGCGATCTGAGTGCCCTGGCGCCGATCTCAACGATGCGGTCGCGTCATGGACTTTTCGATAGCCTCGCGCACAAATGCCATCACCAGTCCAGATCTTGTGTCAAGCTAAGCTTTTCGAGCCTCTATTCCTTGGCAGTTGTGACTACAAGGGGTGTTTTCGGCTTCCGTGGGTGCCCTTTGCGGCGCCTGGCGGACGGATAAGCTTCCTTAGGGTTTCTTAGATCGAGCTGGTGGGCGTGATGGGGACGATGATGTCACGGGTGTGTAGTGGACTTAAGCATTCGATGCCAGGACTTCGGTGAGAGTAGTTGTGTCTTTTTCTATTCCAAGCCCACCTGCTCTGCTCTGTCCAACACATTTCCCGTGAGTGAGCATCATGTTTGATCTCATCCGCGACTCGGCTTTTGGCCATATCGTCCGTCTTGTGACGCGCAACAAATACCTTCAATATCCTGAAGAGAAGGATCCGGAGATCTGGAAGAAGTATGTCAGCCACGAAAAGTCTGGGTATGCCGCCTATCATGGATCTACGCAGGCGCCGGAGAACAAGGACGAGATCGATGAGCTCGCCCAGACACATGGCGTGAGAAACCGGGAGGGACGCGATTCGGAGACTTCGTCGCGTACCGTGGGCAATGGTGTCAACGAGGCCAGTGGCTTGAGAGTCGATCCTGAGAAGGGCAAGGACCTTCATGTCATTGATTGGTATGGTCCCGATGATGCTCAGGTATATTTGCTCCATGTTCACATCTTTGGATTGTACTGACGGATCTGTAGAACCCAAAGAATTGGTCGCGAGGAAAGAGGTACTTCGTCACCTTTGAGATTTGCTTCCTCACCTTCTCGGTATACATCGGATCGGCTATCTACACGCCTGGTCTCATGGGCGTGATGGCAGAGTTCGGTGTCGCTCAGGTCCCCGCGACCCTGGGACTGACGCTGTACGTTGCTGGATACGGTCTTGGTCCTCTCCTATGGTCACCCATGAGCGAGATTCCGCAGATTGGCCGTCTCTGGGTTTACATCATTACTCTTCGTAAGTGCAGCTTATCAATCACATCGAGATGGCATGCTAACCGACACCAACAGTCATCTTCGTCCTTCTCCAGATCCCCACTGCTCTCTCCGTCAACTTCGGCATGCTACTCGCCTTCCGATTCTTGACCGGATTCTTCGGTTCGCCGGCACTCGCGACAGGAGGAGCCTCCATCGCCGACATGTATCGACCCAAGAAACAAGTGTACGGTCTCGCAGTCTGGGGAATTGGAGCCGTCTGCGGTCCCGTTCTCGGTCCCCTTGTGGGTGGCTTCGCCGTCATGGCTGAGGGTTGGAGATGGACCATGTGGGAGATTATGTGGCTCTCGGGCTTCTGCTGGGTCTTCCTCTTCTTCCTCCTCCCGGAAACAAGCGCCCCCAATATCTTGCACCGCAGGACGCGCAGGCTTAAGAAGCTGACTGGCGACGACCGTCTTACTTGCGAGCCGGACATCATGTCAGCTGAGATGTCAGGCAAGGACGTAAGTAATCCTTCTTCACGATATCCAATCACTGCTAACACCACCTCAGGTTCTCAACATGAGTCTTCTCAAGCCCATCACCCTCATGTTCAAGGAACCCATTGTATTCCTGTTGAACTTGTACATCGCACTCATCTACGGTCTACTCTACATCTGGTTCGAGTCGTTCCCTCTTGTGTTCTCAGGACTTTACGGTTTCAACCTCGGCCTTGAGGGTGTTGCGTTCCTGGGTATCCTCGTTGGTACATTTATCGCCGTCATTGTGCTCTTCGCGTGGAACTACTACTACCTGGAGAAGCAGTTCGACGATGATGGCAACATCGCGCCAGAGAAGCGTCTGATTCCTGCCATGGTTGGCTGCTTCTTTGTGCCAATCTGTCTTTTCTGGTTCGGATGGACTTCGCGGTCGGATGTGCACTGGATTGTGCCCATTATCGGATCTGGATGCTTCGGTATCGCTGCCTTCACGCTCTTCCAGGCCGTCCTACCTTACCTGTCAGATGCCTACCCCGACTCCGTGGCTAGTGTATTGGCAGGCAACGACTTGATGAGGTCGTCATTCGGTGCGGGATTTCCCCTGTTCGCCAATGCCATGTACCAAAAGTTGGGCATAAACTGGGCGAGTAGTTTGTTGGGTTTCTTGGGTATTGCCTTTATCCCGATTCCATTTGTGCTTTACAAGTGGGGCAAGCAGATCAGACAGAAGAGCAAATTGGCCAGGAAGGATATCTAGGGGTGTGCAGTGCAATAGTCCTATAGGATGGACCATAATATTATTTGTTCAACCAACTTCGATGGAGATGAGTGATTTTCCAGATGTGTGGAACGCGTGGTTGACGTCATCATCGTACGCGCCGTGGTGATGCATATTTCTTTTGTGAGCAATGTCCGTTGGCATGGGTGCGCCGGCGAAGGCGTGTGCTGCTCCGACGTAAGCAAATACGCATTGCTTTGTCGAGCAGTTTGGTGAAACAGCAGACGTTGATGCTGCGTCATACTCGACGCGATGCAGGTGGCCGATCCCAACGGCTATACATAATGCCGTAGTCATGTCGCGGAGTCTAGACACGTGCTAGGGGAACGCGGTTATGGAAACATCGCGAGTTTAAAATGACGAGCGCGCCGAATGGACCCTGATGGCCGAAGCTGGAAGCATCGATCTCCCGGGAGCGACAGCCGATTTGGGTCTGCAGCGAGATTGGTGGTGAGGTCGCTGGGGTAGCCTCGAGGATGTGGTGAGGGAAGGACGGCGCTAGGCGTGCTAGTGCGGAGCTTGTGGCGACTGGAGGCTGTATGGCAGTTCCAAGATTGCTGGTGTCTTAGATGGCAAAGAGCTGGGAGGCTAAGAGGTGAGAGGCTAAGGAGTTTGCGAGCCGGATGGAAGGCGCGGAAGCTACCTGTGAACCAGCGGAAGGAGCTACCAGGCAGCAGGTGTATTAGGTAGTACAATGAATGGCAGCAACCGTCCAGTGTTCTTCCTCATCTCACCACCTGTCTGTGCTGCACCGCCACAACATCCCGCGAACCTGTTTCGGCGCTGATCTTTACCCACAACGGCAAAGACGGCCGTCGTCGTCAACATGAGCGGGCATGGCAGCGTGCGTTTTTCGAGAGCCGCTCCCCACAACGTCCTGCTGAACAACATGGCCATGGCGGACGCGACCAAGCCCGTCGTAGTCAATGCGCCCGAACGCCCGGGCTTGACGAGCAGCGCCTCGGGGTCGTCTGGCGACTCGATGGACGAGACGACGTCGCCCGGCGAGCCCACGACGACCACCACCAGCCGCGACCAAGTGGCGCCTCTGCGCGAGCCCCAGTACTCGTGGAACAGCAACGCTTCCTCCTCGCGCTCTCGCGGGCCTGCCATCATGACGGACCTGCCGCCGCAGACGCCCAACGGGGGCAGCGCGCCCACGTCGACCACCAGAGCCGCCCGCCCAACACCTGGCCGCACCATCAGCAGCGCATACGCACCCGCCCGCCGCCCCCAGCAGTTCTCGCTGAACAGCTCCGCCCACCGCCCGCGCAACAACTCGGCCACGCGCAGCCGCCGCAACCCCAACGCCGAGTACCGCGCCCAGGAAAAGGCCTACGTCCAGCGCATCCGCCAGGAGGACCAGCAGGACGACTTCTTCGACCCGGCCCTGCGCACCCCCAGTCTGGGCTACAGCACCGACTCCGAGACGGACGACGAGTCGCCCTCGACCGCCGAGTATGTCGAGAACGACCCCTACGACCAGGAGACGCTGCTCTACTATGGCAACGACGACATGCAGCCCTCGATCGAGGAGCTCAAGATCCCCGCCAACCGCGAGCGCCTCGAGTGGCACAGCATGCTCGCCAGCGTCCTCACGGGTGATGTCGTCAAGCAGGAGAAGAAGCGCCTCATCGGTAGCACCGAGCAGCAGGGCGACAGCACCATGAAGGCCGAGATCTGGATGGGCATCCGCGCCAAGGTCTGCGGCCGCTCGCTGCAGGCCCAGCGCCGTATCGTCGACGACACCCGCAGCAAGATCCGCGCCAACCTCGAGAGCATCATCTCCTTCGAAGTCGGCGGCGAGGCCGAGGCGGGCCAGACAGCCGCCCAGCAGGTCGAGGACATTGTCAAGAAGATCGAAAAGGTCGAGAGCGTCTACCCCACGCGCCAGGCCCTCGAGGCTGCCTATCCCCGCGCCGCCTCGCAGCCCTACAAGGACGCCTGCGACGCCGTCATTGCCTGGCACAACACCATCGCCCTCATCAACACCGAGATGTCCATCCTTAAGAAATGGGTCGGCAACGAGGAGCTCGACTTTACCAAGCCCCGCCCGCGCTCGTCCCAGGACCACCATCTCACCGACGACTCTTCGTTTATTGACCGGATACTCAAGGAGGATGGCCTCAAGTCCCTGCAGGGCGACACCAACCTGCTGGCCCCGCTCGAGAAGGTCATCCAGAAGGCCAAGGCCACCCTCATCGCCAACGCCGAAGGCTTTGCCGAGAGACATCTTCCGCCCTACATCGAAGAGCTGCTGACTCTCATCAACTTCCCCTCGCGTCTCCTCCAGGAGATCATCCGCGTCCGCCTCTCGTACGCCAAGAAGATCAAGGACCCGTCACAACAGGGCGTCATGATGGCCGAGCAGATGATTGCGCAGTTCCAGATTCTGCTTGCCATGGCTGGCCAGGTCAAGGAGAGCTACATGGTCATCTCCCGGCCGGAGCCTGGCTGGGATCTGCCTCCGTGCATTGAGGAGAACTTCGACACCGTCGTGCTAGACGCCCTCAAGTTCTACTTCAAGATGCTCAACTGGAAGTTGGCCGCCAACAAGAACACCTTCAAGGAGGCCGAAATCCTCGAACAGGAGTGGGACTTTTGCAACAAGCTCGGCCGACAGCTCCAGGGCGGCGACGTCGAAACTGCTGAACAGTTCAGTGTGCTCACATCCAAGTCGCTCACTCGTCTCAGCGCTCACTTTGAGCGAGAGCTGCAGCGTCGGCCGGACGAGCTCACGGGTTCTGAGATGGAGAAGCGGTACAAGCAGATACTAGATTCCGTCCGTGTCCGACAGCGTAAGCTGTTCCGTTTCTCCAGGATTCTCACACAGCGCTTCGAGAACTGCACCGAGTTCAACATCAACAACATCGACCTAGACGAGGAGCAGCTCCAGGAACTGTACGAAGCTCTCGTTGCCACTGGCCACTTTCTCGTCGAGACCACCGGCGGAAACAACACTGGCATATACATCGTTGCATCACCGACGGCACTCGACCGACCGAACGACATCCAGTCGCTTCTTACAACCTGCTACCACGCAGAAGAAGCTCCAGAGGACCCCTCCAATCCATACGTTTTGATCATCCGACCAGAACAGCCCCTGTACTGGCCCGGCAAGAAGATGTCAGCCAACATCATTGAGCCCCATCTCGACCTCAAGCCTGGTCGGTTGAGGCTCGTCGCGGATGGCTCCCAACAACGCCTCGCAAACGCGAATCTATCATTCCTTTCGTCGATAGGCATGGAGCTCACCACTCTTATCGATCAGCGCGCCAATCTTCCCCGTGTCAACGCAGAACTGCAGAAGATCAAGAAGACGGCATACAAGCTGTCCAACACCATCATGGACAGTGTCGAGATTGTTCGCAGGCAAACAGTTGGTCTCGACTGCCAGGATCTCATCCAGACTTGTTTCGCTTTCGCGACAGAATTCGGTCAACGTTCCGTCCTTTACATGGACTACAACCGAAGGGCCATGAACAACATCAAGCTAACCAGGCTGGCACTTGACTGGGTCAGTTTCATCTGCGACGACTGCATTGCTTCGGACCGAAAGACATTCCGATGGGCTGTGGTTGCTCTAGAGTTTGCCATGATGATGACCCGCGGTCAGAACATCCTTTCCATCAGCGATGAGGAATACTCACAGCTACGACTGAAGGTGGCTGGCTGCATGTCCGTTCTTATCTCCCACTTCGACATCATGGGCGCGAGGTCGACCATCGCAGCTCAGGCCGAGCGACAGCGCCTCAACGCTATTGCTGGGAAGAGCCTGCTCGATCCGAAGAACGCAAAGGATGACGATGAGTCCATTGAGATGACCCAACAACAGTGGATGCAGAGGCTCGAAGAGATTGACACGTTCCGCAAAGACAAGGAAGCCGAACGCCAGGCTCTTGGTAGGGTGCTGGAGGACTCTAATGAAGCCGATCGAGCCCTGACCTACCTGTCTTCGTCTGCGACAAACGTCACCCTGCGATGGCAACAAGGCCAGTTCGTCGGTGGAGGTACATTTGGATCCGTCTACGCAGCTATGAACCTCGACTCCAACCACCTCATGGCCGTCAAAGAAATTCGTCTCCAAGATCCACAGCTCATTCCTACGATTGTCGCTCAGATCAGAGACGAGATGGGTGTTCTTCAAGTGCTCGATCATCCCAACATTGTGTCTTACTACGGTATCGAACCACATCGCGACAAGGTGTACATCTTCATGGAATACTGCTCTGGTGGTTCGCTTGCCGGACTGCTTGAACATGGACGTATCGAAGACGAGACTGTCATAATGGTTTACGCGCTTCAGATGTTGGAGGGTCTCGCCTACCTACACGACGCCGGTGTTGTGCATCGCGACATCAAGCCCGAGAGTAAGTTGGCTTCTGATCTTATCAAGATTTACCATTGCTAACAAAACCAAGACATTCTGCTCGACCACAACGGAGTCATCAAGTTCGTCGACTTCGGCGCTGCCAAACTCATCGCCCGTCAAGGCCGAACCCTCGCCGCAGAACACAACGCTACACGTCAGGGCCGCCAACGCTCCATGACCGGAACACCGATGTACATGTCCCCTGAAGTCATTCGAGGTGGAAGCACAGGTCGACATGGCGCTGTCGATATATGGTCACTGGGCTGCGTGATTCTGGAGATGGCTACAGGTCGCCGCCCTTGGGCTTCCATGGACAACGAATGGGCCATCATGTACCACATTGCCCAGGGTGACCCACCGCAACTACCATCCAAGGAGCAACTTAGTGACACTGGTATCGACTTCCTCAAGAAGTGTTTCGACCGCGATCCGAACAAGCGGGCCAGTGCGGTCGAGTTGCTCCAACACGAATGGATCATGACGCTCCGCGCCCAGCTCAGCCTGGAACCAGCCACGCCCAGTGATAGCAACTCTAGCAGCGGAACACCACAAAGTAGTAGGCAAAACTCCACCTACAACTAATCCTTGACGCCCTCATCAGCATGTTTCGTCATGAATCTTGATGATGTTGGCTGATAGTGCATAGTGGCTCGCCGCCTTTCCATACACAGGGCCAGTCTCGATTCTGGTCAAAGCCTTCTACCCTCTCCAGATGCCGTCTCAGCAGGTTCCGGTGTTAGTCCCTTCACTATACCACCCGGCTCCTCGTTTACTGGAGCTTCACCTTTCCGACAATTCAACTTCTCTGAACCATAAGGAGTGCTTACCTACACTCCATCTTGCATCCCGAAATTTCGGGGACACGAAGATTGCAAACATTATTATTTCCGCTTCTGCCTGTACTCCTCCACTTCCCGCTAGCGTCTCTTGGGAAGTATGGATAGGGCGTTTACATGGGTTCAACTCCCATTTTTGTTTCTTTTGTCAGGCGCGTCTCCTTACGTACGACCGCTGTCGGTTGGGCATTCTGTTGTAGGTGTTTCTGCATTAGCGAGGGCGTTTCTCCGTATCATTATGGGTATGGGGCTTTACTTTTGGTTATCGTCCTTATACATGGGGCTTGCCTGGGTGGTTCGGGCGAGCAACACTTTCTCTTATTGTCTAATCGTCGAGATGATGAAGGCGATGCGGTATATACTAAGCAACGATTGCCCTGCGTGGCTTATACATCCTTTGAACACGTGTACATGCATGCCAGTATCTTTCCAGAGTGATGTTTCTTAACTTCATAACACCGTACTGCATGTAATTTGGGTAGTACATGCTCATCATAGCCGCGATCGATACGTACGTGTACCGTACGCCTAGTACGTAAGTACAAGTCAAAAATACGCTCCACACTCGCCTTCCTCGTCATTCTCTTTCCCTCTAAACCATCCACTCCCTCAGCACCTCATCCTCCACATCCCTAACCAAAACATGCACATGTTCCAAACTCCTCACACTCTGCAAATCCGTCGTATTCTTGAACCAAATAACCTTACTCCCCTCCTCTTTCTCCCCCGCCTTATCCCTAAACTCTCTCTTCACAAACTCCTCTACCAACGCCCTCCCCTCCTCACTCAACGCACCCTTCCCATCCACCGGCAACCGCTGCTTCAACCACACAACAACATGCTTAATACCAGGCACAAACGCATACGCCCAGTCATTCCTCAGAATCTTGTAATCCGCTGGATCCGCGAAAGGCGTTGGGTTGACTACATCGAACCGCAACGCCCCGCTTTCATCTTCAACTGGTTCCCAGAGAAGGCGCTGGTCGAGCAGATATGTCATTACGCTGCCGTATTTCTGCTTTACGTGTGCGGTCCACGCGAGATATGCTTTCAAGGCGCTGGGCCAGCGTTTGAGCTCTTGGAGGTGGTTGGTGCTGATGAGGGTGTGCAGGTTCGACCAGGAGTGGGGTGTGAAGTCGGCGTCTGAGAGGGAGAGCTGCTGCCAATCTATGGCTGTGAGGGCGAATGGGGGGTTGTCGCGGGGGAAGGGTAGGGCGGTTGGGTCTGGGTTGGATTTCCATTGAGCTTGGAAGATGGAGGGGAGGGAGGATTCGTCGATAGTGAAGTTACGTGGCATTTTGTTCTTGGGTGGTTTTGGGAGTTGTGTACAGCGGGTATATGTAGTATGCGGATGAGAGGTGAGAGAATTCGAAAGCTTCGTAGCTGCGATGGTGATACTGGAGCGGTGGCCAAGTTGATTTTGAGGAGAGACAATTAACGAATGAACTAAAGTGGTCCGAAAGGTAGATGTATTAATCATCTACGTTGTTGGGTCGTGGTATCAAATACCGGTGTAAGCTCGAGTTGACAGGCGTGCTTGCATAGTCCGGCGGAAGCGCTTCCTGTTTTGGATTGCTAAGACAAACGGCAACACCTGGGCATGTAGTATACAGCGATGCTGTTGAGACGTAACAAGGGATGCAGCAGGGTACGTGGAACACATAAAATGCATCAAGAAGGCCTTACATGGGTATCATCATACATGTTCAAATCAAATATAGGCTACTCTACAACTTTTCGAGCAAAATCTTCGCTCCAGCGTTTCCCCGAGGAGCAGCATCCGACTTGTCGCCCTTCTTTTGCTTCTTGCCCTTGGCCTCGCCATTTTGCGCGCCTGGAGGGTTGGCAGCCGCCTCTAGCGCCTTCTTCTCCTTCTTCAGCGCTTTCAGTACTTCGTCTCTCTTGGCGAAGCCTTCAGCTTCAGTCATAGACACCACCACGAAAGAGCCCTGACCAGTCGCCCAGCTAATCAGGTTAGACTTGATCTGAGGCCAGAGCAAGTCTGCAAAGCCGAGAGCAGGCTCTACGGGAACGACCTTCTTGGTGGTAGGGTCGAACTTGCCACCTTGTACCAGCATCTTCAGCATGTTCTTGCCGTGACTGGTAGCCTTGTTGTCACCGGCGGAAGCAGGCAAGGCAGAGTCCAAGATCGATTGTGAAAGACGGGCGACCTCCGTCAAAGCTTCCTTGCGCTTCGCCGGTTCGACCTCTGGTGCTCCAACGAGAACCTCGCCCATGAACTGTAGGCCGAATGTGAAAGAGGCAAAGTCGGCAGCGCGGGCAGTCACAGCCGTCAGCAGTTGCGGCTCGATGCTCTTTGCGATTTCCGAGAGACGGATGTTTGGGTCCTTCTTTGATGTAGTCTGGCGAATGGCATACAACTCGCTCAACCGGTCGCGCGTGTTGTCATCCAATAACCATTTGGCATCTGCGGCGAATGGGTATAGTAAGACTGTGCGTGCGCGAGCATCATTGACCAGGTTCAACACCTTCTCGGGGAGGGCGTCATTGCTGGGTAGAAGCTCGCTGAAGATGGACTTGGAAGAAAGCTTGGTGTCATCCGTGACTGCCATAGCAGCAAGAAGGACGTGATGGGCGTGTTGGTCGAAAGCCATTGTCTCCATTGTGTCCTTGTACGGCCGCAGGAAGAGCTTGCGGTCCTTGGCTGTGCCGTATGCGAAGCAAAGCGACACCAATCGCGACCCTGATTTTGTGAACGCGAGGTTCTTCATGAGATCGACGTTGTCGGCTTCTTCGCCCTCCTTGGTTGTTGGGTCCGGCTTGAGGTGTTCGACGAAATCGTTCGCTTGTTCGGTGCCGGGCTCGCATACGAGGAAGTATTGCAACATGGCGTCGTGCAGCATGGTGAAGCCAGTGAGCTTCTTCTGAATGAGCGAGTTGATCTGGTTCTCAAGGTAGCCCATAATAGGCTTCCTCTTCTCCGGGGATTCTTTCAAGATGGCCGATAGCTCTGCGCTATCGGTGCCTTCGGCAGAAAGACCCTTGATGGAGAACTCAGGACCATACCATTCCCGCAGAAGACGGTTCTTCTGCTCGGGAGTGGCTACGGCTCGGTATATATCGTCTACGATCCATGCGGCTTCGGGGTGGTTGATCATGCGCTTGACGTGGCTGTAGAACTCGGTGATGACGAGGTCGCGAATTTCAGGGTCGCTGCGATCGGTTAGACATGTTATGCCGTGCGTGGACATTGTACTCACCCCTTCTCCACCAACTTGGCGATCAAGAACTTGGAGTACTTGCCCTCAGCGAGGACCTTGAACTCGCCCTTCAGCTCTCTCGCAATCATTCGCCTCTGCTCCATTGTCGAGTATTTGATGGCTGTTTGAATGACACGCACAGAGTCGTGCTTGAAGACGAAGTCCTTGACTCTGCCAGTTATGATCTCGAACAACTCCTTGACGAGCCCTTTCCTCTCTTCCTTGTCAACATGCGACTTCAGCCTGAGCTTTTCCCATAGCTTCTTGGAGCGTTCGATGATGTCGGCGTTTGGCTTCGCGGCCTTTCGTTCTCTGGCAAGGGCTTTTTGCTTTGCGTGCGCTTCTTTCGAATTGTTTACTAGAGGGACGGTTAGCTAAACCACCAGGCAAGGTACATGGCTCTATCTTACCATTCAACCCCGCTAACTTGGACTCTACACCCTCGCCCTCGGCTTTGTCTGAGGCGCCGTTGTCGTCCTTGCGCTTTTGTGTCTTGCCGTTGGACTTTGCGGGTTGTTCGTCGCTGCTGTCGGCGTCGCTCATGTCGACATCGGCACCGTCGGCCGCCGAGAAGCCGTAGAAGCCATTGTCCTTCTCGCTCGTATCCGACTCTTCAAAGTCGTCGGAGCTCTCTTCCTTGGTCTTCTTCGCCTTCTTGACCGGCTTAACGTCGCGCTTCTTCTCGCTCTTGGTGGTAGGCTTGTCGACCTTGACCTTTTTGCTCTTGTCCTTGGCGTCGGGCGCACTTGCGCCGGTCGATTTGCGTTTGATACCGGCCATTTTGGGAAAGTCGTTGTCGTGTCGCAGTCTTCAAGCTCGAAGTCGCAAAAGTTCGCGACTTCCCGAACTTTTTCTGACAAGCGGGCCGGGGTTCTCTTCTAGCGTAGCCTAATCGAGACTAGTACATCGGCGAGCCATGTGCTCCACACGCGCGGTTCACCAACTCTCCGAACGTCGATATCAGAATCCTACACTTGAAGCTTGATGTTAGTCGAGACAAGGTGCTATGCTCACCCTTGTGATAGACCGCCATATTCGCAGTCGCCTGGCTTCTACAAGTTTGAGCCGAGCCATTAGTAAAGAACAATTACCTAGGTATCCGGGCCTCCAGACAAACGACTGAAGGATTGGTAACTCAATTGAAGCCACAATGGCTATTATTGAAGTGCTGGTTTGAGGTTTCGGCATATCCGCAGGCTTCGTCCTCTTCTTTCTGTCGACCACTTCTGTGCCTTTGCTTCTCACCACACCCGGGCACCTACAAACTCTTGAGCTGTTGTGCACCTTCAGTCTTACTTGCTTATGAGAAGATGATGGCGGGAACTACGAGGACAATGGGGACTTCTGATAGTCGAGCAGTGATCTATAGTACGCGCCCGTACATACATAATGGCTGCCCCGTGCTTAGACCCAGGTCTTGTACAAAGGAAGACACGTTAGATGCTGTATTGTATATAAGACAGTTGTTATAGCTCTAATATAATCTTGTTGATACGCAATAATTGAAGCAGGTTTGGACGCTTGCATTACTTAGGATCTTGCCTGTGTCGACGAGTATTGTGCAGAATTACCTTGAGCGAGCTATTAGGTTTTGAACGTAAATAATACATTATACAGACAAAGAACGTCTCTCGAACAAGGCTTCGAAAGGATTTGTGTTATGTGCGACACGTTACAGCAAAAAACAAGGGGTTGACTAAGGGATGCCCCAAAGTGACCCAAAACAGCGAAAAAAAATATCCTGGAGTATCTGACAATGCCAGACGAATGCTGAACAGAGTGGGACTCGAACCCACGCCACTTTCGTGACCAGGATGTCTTAGAAATTGCTCTCTTAGACTTAACGTTAAGAAACCTTAACCTGGCGCCATAACCAGCTCTGTATGGGATGTTAGAATGGATGCGTTGAAGATGGAGGTGTTTAGACTAACCGGCCATCTGTCCTTCTCTAGGAATTGATGGAGACCCGAGCAGATCGTGCGTTTATATTCCCAGCTCTTTGTTGGTTGTGGGAAAATTCACTTGAGCGATGCGGGGCAGTTGGGTAATATGGACCACACCAACGCTGACCTTGGACAAAATGCAGCCTAACCACAAAGGAAGAACACCAAAGCAGTCAAGATCGGCGTTGCTACCAAGTCACATCGTTCCGGGAAGAAAACAAACAAAGCATTGATACTCTGAGGTATATATGGGCGTACCCCCGTAAGACCAGAAATTGATTAAACTCTGAGGCAATTTGAATCCCAGGCTGTTTAAATCTGAAATCTGTTGGATCGTTCTCTGGATACTGTTTGTCGCTTTGCGACATTGACAGGCCGATGCATGCTTCCAGAAAGGCTTCTCACAACCTGCGGAACAGTGGCAAGCCATACCCCAACTCTATTGAAACGCACACTACATTTCACACTCCAAAATTCAAGAAGAAGGGCGAGTACGATTTCACTGTTACACCTCACACAAGGAACAACCCGGGCACTGGACAGGTGCCCTGCTGTCTACATCGGTGCAAGGCACGAAAGTCAACCAACCCCCAAAACAACGTAGACATTTAGATCTGTTTTCTTGAACAGCCGCTCAATATCACCTCAGATCGAGTGGCTGCAAGTAGTGCCGCTGGCCAGTTGGCAAAGCAGGATGTTTTCGGGGCTTCTGTGAAATCTTGGCTTATGCATGTGCGCAAATGCGCATCTGCGCACCGTAATCGACGGTAAGAATTTCCTTCCCAATGCAGTATTTTCGGCATCGGTCCGTCATCTCTCGGCCACATCTTACAATAAGCCCTTGAATCAATACGTCCGTTGTGATATTTTAGTGTGGTGCATGTGCGGGACGGCCACCGCATCTTCCCCCCGCGATATGCGTACTGCCTGCACATGTCAGCACGGATGCAGCAGCCACATTGCTGCGCCTCGCGTGACTTCACCGCCCAGCTCCACCACCAGCCTCCCCTGCACCAACCCAGCTAGCATGAGCTCCGTGAAGCATACATCCCCGCATTGAGATGGGCGCGCGCAAATGCAGCCATCGCTTGCGGTAGACCGCCATGACGTATTGGCCCATCTCGTCGCCCTCCGTCTTCGCGGCCACTAAACGTACGGATCCTGGGCGCACGAACACCTCGCACGATGGCGTCGAACACAAGCAATCGGACGGAGCGCATGAAGGGTCGAACCCCCAATCGCAGAATCAATTTGAACATGAGGCCTCTACCGGAAGTAAGAATGGGGTAGAAGAGAAGAATGGCGCGCACTCGCCGCAAGAAGGCGCGTCGGTTCAATCAGTAGAGGACGACATTCATGGCACCATCATCGCGATCAGAGTGACGAGGAGTGGTCACATGTTTGCGACTCTCACCAGAACCACCCTCACAATCTGGCAGACAAAGGCACGTGTCATTGCTAGCCCGGCGCTTCATGTGCTAATTCGTCACAGCCTACAGTAGTTCTTGCCTCTGTCCTCCGTTCAGAGCAATCCGTTAGAACATACGGTCCTAATACAGACGTCCTACTCCGCCCCGACTCCCAAATCTTCGTCGTCCAGACCGCGCTCGGCTTCCTCATCACATACTCGCTCGCGACAGACCATTCATCCCGCATATACCAGGCTCAATTCACCAACACACACGGAGGTCACGCGAGGAAAAGCAGTGCAATCACAGGCTTCAAGATCCAGCGCCAGCACGATGTCAATGCAGGACCTGGAGAGGGCAATGGCCTGAAAGAGCTCAGTCTGCGGTTCCGGATGGTGATACGGGTGGATGCTGGGATAATTCGGGCCCTGGCTCTAGACGACGAGTTGGTCGTGGCCACCGAGAAGCCGGCAGCCGTGCAATGTATTCGTTGGGCGCCGGACAACGCTGGAAGCCAGACCAGCACCGAGCTTCTGACCAAGATGACATGGTTAGGGAGCAACGCATCAATGCGAGAAATGGTCCACGATCGACCCATGAATCTGTCGTGTTGGATCACAGGTAACGGTCGAGCCTATGCTGTTCAAAAGGCGGCTAAAAGAGATGCCGCTGTCTCTAGTATCTTCCGTGGCTACGGTTTCCACACACCCAAGACTGATGCCGATTATGGTGTCAAAGCTGCTATCAATGCGAGATTCTCTTTGCTTGCTGTTGGCTGTGCCAGTGGCGAGATCCATGTATACACGGCACGCGACTATACCGGCAACATCCCTCTATCGCATAAACTACGACCGAACGTCACTTCGCCCGGCAAATTGACTGTATTGACTTATTCGCCAGACGGGTACTGTCTCTTCGCCGGCTATGAACACGGTTGGGCCATGTGGAGTGTATACGGAAAGCCCGGGGCCACCAGCTTCACTGCAGAAAGGACGCTTTCCAAGACCAACAACGAAGGGTGGCTTCTCAGTGTCAAAGAGGCTTTCTGGATTGGAGGTGGCGCGGAGCTCTTGATGTTGGGCGACAACGACAATCGTCTCTTTGTTTTGGAGATGGCTCGCAGTGCAGTCACTGGCTGCTTCTCTTCGGCAAATGTGTCACGATCTTTGATGCAGACCAGTACCGGATTCATGATTTACCGCGGTTACGATCTGCCAGATCTTACGACAATCTCCGCCGACGTGTCACTCTGGCACCATGTTCAAATCCCATCGGCTTACCTTGTCGACCAATGGCCGATTAGAAGTGCAGTCATTTCGAATGACGGTCGATATGTGGCAATAGCAGGCAAGAGAGGGCTCGCCCACTACTCCGTTAACAGTGGACGGTGGAAAATGTTCGATGATCCCTTCATAGAAAACGAGTTCACTGTCCGAGGAGGTATGTGCTGGTTCCAGCATGTCTTGATTGCGGCTGTCGAATGCCGCGAGTCTCACGAAGTAGGTACATCCAGGCGCTCGGTTCGATTTATACTGACTCACTTGTCAAGGTCCGGGTATATTCACGCGAGGCGGCTCTTGACAACAGCCATGTCATGCATACGCAGAAGCTACCTGCGCCCATCGTACTGATAGCACCCTCCGGCGAAGATTCACTCCTGGTCTACACGTACGAGAATATATTGTACCACTACGTAATCAGTGTGTCCGACGCAAGTGTGAAGTTGGTGCAAGTGGGTCAAATCGCCCTGCATGGCATCATTCGGGCTCCTACACGAGTGCGAGCGCTTAGCTGGATATTACCGGAAGATCAAATACGTACGTTCTTTGATCCTACGGCACTGTAACCGCTGACACGTCTTAGATAACGGTGATCCAACACAGGACGTGGCGGTCGCGACTATCCTGTTCCTCGTAGATGGTAAACTTGTGCTCCTGCAGCCAACGACTACCGAGAATGGCGAACTCAAATACGAGATGCGCATCATCGCGCAGAACGTGGAGACGTATGCTCTTATGCGCGATCACCCTGCGTTCGCATTGGACCGACATGCCGATTCGTTGCCGGCGAGCCCCTCTATGGAACTGACCATGGAGGGTGTACACGGCCACGATTTACGTGACTCATTGTGGTTCTTCGATGGTAACGACATGCGAGTTTGGATAGACATGCAAGACGTCCTTGCTTCCGCGTCACCAGAGATCGGCAGGGAACTGCCCACGCCTGTTCAAATCCCGGTCGACTTCTATCCTCTTTCGGCGTTGATTAACAAAGCAATCATATTCGGGGTGGAGTCAGAGTTGATTCAACGCAGGGATACGAGCTTCGCGTTCTTGCGCTTCGGAACCAGGGTAAGTCTCTGCGCTCTGCTCCCGCGTCATTGGCGGTACACTGATCTCATGCTGACACACATGCTAGACACACCTCTTTCTCCCCGCATTGCTGCGGTGTCACCTGGCGCAGTTCAATCACCCTGCAGCCTTGCATCTTAGCCACCATTACCAGCATTTGCTATATTTCCCCCATGCTTTGGAGATCTTACTGCATGAAGTCTTGGACGAAGAAGTGGATACGCAGCCACCACCCGAACAGGCGCTATTACCGAGCGTGCTATCATTCCTGAGCTCCTTTCCCCGATATCTCGACATTGTTGTGCAATGTACCCGCAAAACTGAGGTCCGTTCATGGCGGACATTATTCTCGAACCTGCCTCCACCGGAAGAACTATTCGAAGAATCGCTACAGAAAGGGAACCTGAAGACTGCAGGTGGTTATCTCCTAGTTCTTCACACTTTCGAAGAACTGCGACCAACAGGCGATCAAGTCGTGCGCTTACTTCAACGCGCCAAAGACGAACAGGATTGGGAGCTATGCAAAGAACTCGCGCGCTTTCTCATGGCTCTTGATGAATCTGGCGCAACACTCCGAAGTACGTTGGAGCTTGTTGAGCTGAAGACACCATCAGCGGAACCAGTCCATGGCCAGTCGCACTTTACGTTCGAAACCGCACGGCTAAATGTACCGCTGCGGGGACGAAACAATGGGCTCAGGGCATTGAACGGCACAGGCAGTGATTTTGGGGCCGATGGTACTGGTATGATGGCGCGAGAGAGTGGTGACATTAGCCCCGGTGGGAGCGACGTAAGTGCTGGTAGCGATACACGTCCGTCACAAGCACCCGGTGATTATTTCGGCCTCGGGCTGAACAACATGCGTCAGTAGTAGTAATAACCAGATTATCCCATGGATTGTATCATTGATGCAGCTATGTACATCTTTGCAAGCGGTCCGTGTATTCAAACCCACGATACTCACAACGATGATGTATGGCGTCGCATCACGAGACTCGCTGTAATGGTTCGGCCGACGTCGCTACCTAGGTACCGCTGAACACACATTGACCACCACTCGAACAATTAAACAGCCACCTGGTGATGTTAGGCGATCTGGGTACTCGGGGTGCCGTGTGCTATCGATGGTCCCAAAATATGGGTCTGGCTTTGCTCTCTCCAATGAGCAGCAATGCAGGGTCGTATCGACCCCACAGGGCTGCTTATCCAACCTCACGGCAGGAAGAGGAGTATACCTCGCGATTGGTGAGCTCGACCAGTCTGCCCTCTTCTACCGCGTCTTGTACGGGATCCCGAGGCACGGCGCACCCACGTAGCTGGTCAACTGGTAAGCGAACGTTTAGATTGCGGTCGTATCTGTGTGCTCCGTCTAACGTAGTATCGCCTGATGTCTCGTGTCGTGTGTAGCGGAGAGGTACGTAGCTGAGCCAAGGGTTCCATGGGACGAAATGGCTTGGTAAAGACATCTACGTCCGCCGCTCGACCAAACTTTGTGTCTAGATAAGATAGCAGGGTTGGCATGCGCTCTGGGGATGCGGTGGCATCAACCGGGCGGTGAGACGCGCTGGGCCTCTACAGCGTCTCCAGGGCTTGGAGGTCAGCTTTCGCACGTGCGAAGCAACGTCCAATGAAGGGCCTGGTCTCCTCACGAGGCAATCGATGTGGGTGAAGTCCCTCACAGAGATTGTAGAAGGACTGAGAGGATACAGCCTCGTGATTCTGCTCACAGTGGCAACGCGCGCATTGCACCAAGCCCATTCCATCCAACATGGCAAACTGCTCCAAAGTTTTGACGGATCCCCGAAAGCCCTACTTACTCGTGCTGCGTCTAAGACGGGTCCCGCGCTAAAGCGAGCACCAGTGCAATGGGTCGGCGTTCAGGCAACCAACTATGCCTCCTCCCCGGCGCGCAGGCCTCTCGTTCACTCGTCGCAACAAGCATTAAGGACTCAGCCACGACTGCCTTCACCGTATACTCATCCCAGCACCAGCACGTTGCTGCGCATACTCAACACACGCTTTATGACGCACAATTGCCTGCTTTCCGCTTCATCTGTTGCACAAAGCTTTGTATGGCTGGAATTGCGCCCTTTCTGGAAATATTCACGGGCGGCAAGGCACACTGTCACCAGCCGCGTATATATACTTCTGGCCCCATTGCTTTCAGCCTTACCCGATACCGATCGATCCTTCGTCTTCTGTTGCTCAGATTCCATCTAAATCGTTAACATCTGCCATAGGAATGACACTACATTCCGATCACCGAATCGAACATCATCGCGCTTGCCAATTATCCTTGAGTACTATCGGGCTAGTCGACAACAATGACTGCCCCTCCAGCCGCACGACCGCTCTTCTCCGCCCATCACATGCCATTTGTCTATCCTTCACCACCCTCGACGATCGCATCGGACTCAAGCTTTTATGGAAATGTCATGTCGCCTCCGCAGCAACTCAATGGTGAGCGTGCCTTTTCGTATCATTGAACGGACTTGATGCGCGTACCACATGCGGAAGGCGCTCTCGCTACGGCCGAGGTCCACTGCTTGCGCATGCTGCACCTTCACGGTGTGTAACACGATCACCAACATCAGCAGAACCCCTGATCGCCATCCCCAGCTCACTCAGCGGTGCCAGTCGCTAAAATCCAGTAGAATTCATGCCGCCTCGGAAGTCGAGCTCTTCGCCAACGGCGAAGTCACCTGACAATGCGAGCCTTCGATGGATTACCGCCACCAAACCCAGCGATTTCAAATCAAAGGCCACCATGCAAACCGTACGCCAAACCGCGATGGGCAGCTATCTAAAAGCTACAAAGAATCAGGTCAGCGACAAAGATAGGGGCAATAGCGAAGCCTCGGATCATTCGCGATCGAGCTTAGGTTCGCAAAGCACCTCGAAACCACGAACAATTAAAACACCAAAAGTTAAGGCGAAGAAGAGTGATGATAAGATACACCGGTTGTCGCAGTCGAAGAGCAGCACCCAAGAGGCACCCCAGCATGGCACTCAGTTAGCACGAATTACGCCTCACCAATCGACCCTCACCCAGACACCCATTGTTATTCCGATAAGGAGTGGTCACCGGTATCCATTCGATCTAAAACCAGTACCAGATCTGAGATGTCTTGGGAACGGGCTAGACCCGTTCGGAACTATGTTTCAATCGAGGAACACTCGCGTGAACGTCGAGAGGTTGAAGATCGAATGCTCCAAATACTTCGGCACGGAGGGTCTGGGTAGGCACTGGATCCCCGAATGCCTGAGCTATGCACATACCTTCCTCAGCACCCTCTACATGGCTTCCGCATACGATGATGTCGTTCACAATCGCGAAATAGAGAGTCTGGAAACCGCAGCACTGCGCCAAGATGTCATACATTTCGTAGGCGGTCACCTCACCGACGTGGAGCAGAGTGTGGCGGATCACAATATCATCGCCGTCAGCCAACTCATACTGGGGGATGTCATAAGCCGGGCCGATTTAGGTCTACGCTACCACCAGGTGGGAATTGCCAAAATGATCGAGCAGCGCGGTGGACTTCAAACCTTGGGTGTCAACGGCCAGCTAGCATCTGCAGTCTCGTGGGCAAACCTCGCGACCGCGGCTTTACAGGAAGCCTCTCCCACTCGGATGTATGTTGACTACTGCGAGATGCGGGCGTTAAAGACATATCCTTTGATCGCTACGATACCGGAATCGCCACTATACCATCCACACGGCAGATTCATGACGATCGAGAGGTCGGCAAACTGTAATGCGAATGCGCAAAAACTCCTGGAAGACGTTCGCACGATGATGGAGGACCTGCTTGACACCAATAACTCGAGGCGTGCAGGCAGCTCTAACAAATCGCGAAGTGCCTACGACCGCATCATTCGATCTTGGTCTGTACAGCCCTCCCGCAGAACATCCATACTGAAAACGAAAGACTGGAAGTATGAGGCAATTCGCCTCGCTGCGATCGTCCAGGCTCAGGCTATGTTCGATCAAGTGCCCCTGTCGGAGGCACTCGACCGTGTGCAGTTACCTGAAATACAACCGTTTCTGTACAGCTCATCGATGGCCTCACACTCTAACGACTCCTTTTCCTCGACTCTGGACCCCCAAGATGTCAGTCCAGTTACCGACCTTTCCGAAAGCCCCATGTTCGGTTCATATAGTGAAGGCTTTCCTTCCAACCACCGGTTTTCGAATTCATCCACCTCATCACGACCCTTGCTTTCGTCATTGCAGTCAAGCTCATCGGACGTTCCCCTTCAACAACAAGTGTTGATGCGGGAAGTCAGCGGAGATACCATCCTCCAACAACTACGAGACGCCCTCGAGAACTCCAACCTTTCAGACTGTTGGTCCGATATGGCCGGAGTGCTATTGTGGATTGGCTTAGTCATGGGAGCCGCGAGCAACAACAGCAAAGACAAGATCGTGCGAAGATACTTCTCTGCAACAACAATGCGGGCATGCATCATGCTGTGCTTTGAGCATCCTGAAGCAATTCATTCCACGATGCTCAGAATGACTGATCTTATTGCAGCCTTAGGCAGAAAGTCCAACGAGGGTCAAATGATAAGGAACGACAGCTTCGTGTCGAGGAAGCGATCGAAAAATTGAAGAACTACCGTATGCACAACTCAAAGGAAACGACGTTGCGACAAGCTTTCTCCACAGTGGCAATGTCTTTCGGCGTCTCCGAATGCTCCACCTCGAATCGGTATCCGTGCTCATATAGGGCTGTAGGGCTTAAGTCTAAGGCTGACAAGGCGCAGCCTTACTCTTCTACTATCTCGAAAACATTCGTGGGTATCTAGGCGTGACATCTACTTTCTTCGTACGGATGTATATACTTTCACATTTACTGTACGATATCATTGTAAGGCGTTTTCGGAGTTCTGTTGTTTACTTCAGTCGAGAGATGGCGGCGAATATCTCTTTCAGATACACTCTCATTAACTATCACTTATCATTCATCACTTTGGGCACACTGATTGCTTATGCTTATGGAGCTTGATGATTTATAATGTGCCTACTAACAGGACCTGAGGCTGGGCTCTCAAAGGTTCATGCCTTCATGCCTTCTTTCATCATAGGCATGCCCTCACATTCTAGCGACTGCACCATATAGCAGCCGCTTAACCCTTGGTAACCTTGTTGATAGTACCATCCTTGTCGAGGTGAACGTTCAGCCTCTCGGGCTGGAAGTCCATGGTCTTCATGTCGCCTTCGTTGAGAACGCGGTGTTGCTGGGGGAGGTCGGTCTTTGCGAAAGTCTAAGGATAGCGTTGAGTTAGCGTTGAGACTCAAGCGGAGGGATAGGATAAGGGGACAAGTAATAGTAAGATGCAACTCACCATCTCATCATGCTGGTCTCCAAGCTTCTTGCCCATGAGCTTGCTCATCCAGTCATCGTTGGAGTTTCCATCCTTGGACTGCAGACCGGGGACTACGAGAGGCATGTTGTGCGGTGGTATTCGGGTGGTGTAGAGTCTCTGTCGATGTACGTGTTTGCTTGCGCGGAGTTTGGAGAGTGGTCTTATCGTGGAGGTTGTTGCAGTGTTTGGATAGTTTTGTGGTCGGAAAGTGGGGTAGAGGGGATGCAGTACTTATGCAAGTAGACCCTGGCTGGCACTTGCGTGAACTAACTTGTTTGTTTGGGCTTTAGGGGTCACCAGGCAGCAAGATGGGCTATGGTGAGGGCTTGGAGGGGAGGGTGACGTCACCCGTGTCTAGCCGCGTAAGTGGGGTTGTTTGGGGTTGATAGAACGCGGGATTGGCATGTGTTAGACTGCGCTGGTTTCGGGATGCGATTTTCCACTTGTCGGAGATACTGCAAGCCTTTGGAAAAGCTGTTTAGAACTTTCGCGCACGTAGAATCAGGCCGAACTTGATGTTAGTGGAAACCTTCTACTGGCAGGTCCGATTGTATGAAAAGTGCTGATCTTCTGCGTTGCAATAATGAAAGGTAACGATAACATCTAGCGGACAGTAGAGCATTACTCTCAAAGCAAGAAAAAGGCCAGCACGAGTTCGTGTTGTTATAACATGGTTTGAAGAATGTGATTTGACCCTGCCTTGCTTTGTAGCAAGCGGATACAGGATACGTAATCTACATTGCAGGATTCCTTGGGGCCCTTGAACGGTCAAAGTAGTCCAAAGACTACACGTACTGACGAGTCTAGTCATCGCTTATTTGCCGTCGCGCATGTTGCGGAAGAAGTCCATGACACCGGTGAAGACGACCAGCAAGATACCGCCTCCAGGTCCCAATCTCAGGACCTTGGGTGTGAATCCCTTGTATAGTGCCGCGAAGCCCTCCTCCTTCATGACCGTACCGAGAGCCGGCCATGCCCAGTTGTACTTGGGGATTGATCCTGCGACCTTGGGAGAGTTCTGAATACGCGACTTGACAACGTCCATAGGAGTGTTTAGGATAGTGCCGACAGTGCCACCGATAGCACCAGACATGAGGTCGTTGGTGATTTGGCTCTTCTTGGTGGTTGCTGCGGGCAGGAGAGCGCGGACCTGGAAGATGCAGCCAAAGTATCCAGCGTTCCACAGGATGTGCCTCCACATGGTCGACTCAAGACCCTGGTAAAGGGTGAGCGGTCCTTCCTGCTTGACGATCTTGGTGACGCAGTCCACCATGCCGTTGTACTTGTGGGCCTGGGCCCTGTCTTGTAACCGAATCTTGACGAGCTCGAAGGGTACGACGACGAAGGCTTCGGTGGCACCTGCGGTTGCGCCGGTGAGGATGGAGAGCGACTGGTTCATCTTGGCCTGACCGAACAGGTTGCGGTAGAAGGAACCCCATGAGTCATTGGCTGCGAACTTGGTGGCCCTGTGTCGCGTGAGATGAATTCCTTCTTTGTTGGTATTAAGAAGTAGGGAAGCGCGCATACCTCTTGGGAGCTTCCATAAGAATAGGCGCGGTGATACCGCGGTACAATCTCGACGCACTGGCAGATGTCAACCCCTCTTGCTCATGATCGCAGGAGCGTCATAGCGTACCCCTCATTCTTGATGATCTTCCTGAAGCAGTCCATCATGCCATTGTAGCCCTCGTCACCGACCACCTTGCCAGAGGTCTGAAGTTGTCTGTGTATGTTTAGAGGCGGACCAGAGGTGGTGTCACATGCGGTCGCTTACATCCGGGTCTTGACGACGTCCAGCGGGTACCTTGAGATAGTGTTAGTGCCTGAGTCTCGACTATGTGGGTGCGGGATGGTACGTACATGATCAGAATCTATAGATGGAGCTGCATTAGCACAGTTCATCTCACGCGAGCTCCATAGACAGTTGCGCACTCACTTCTGACACACCAGCCACGGCACCTGTACATTGTTAGTCGTGATCGACGTTGCTGAAGCTCGAATTGATCGCAAGAATGTCATGCGCGATAACCGGAGCGAAGCATGCATATATTTCTTGCTTGAGCGGAACCGGATTTCTCTCGGGTAGCTGTCGCATCGGAGCTGAGCGGTGTTAAGAGAATTGGAACTTACCAGCCGCGAACTGGTAGACAAAAGGCAATGGCTTCGCATCGGCAGCAGACATGTTGGCGGTTGTGGTGGGAGGATGTGAGGTGGTCGAGGGGAAGAGATGAGAGATGGGCGCTGTTGAGTGAGCGGTTCACGGTCGGCGCGCACAATCTGGGGAAAGAGTGCTAGAGCGTGGGATGAATGTCCAAACTCCGCTT
Source organism: Alternaria viburni (assembly GCF_023758015.1). Lineage (NCBI taxonomy): Eukaryota > Fungi > Ascomycota > Dothideomycetes > Pleosporales > Pleosporaceae > Alternaria > Alternaria viburni. The sequence goes on from NW_026055809.1 coordinate 204,004, forward strand.
AGGCATGGTCCTAGCTTCCCGTCATCGGTTGACACCATTTCGATTGGCGCAAAAGCGACTATCTGACCCGTCCCTGCCTCTAGACATGTCTTGCTACTTTTGTGATACGCGGAGCTACCTGCGATACGCCAAGTCGTGTCAATTCCGTGACTGTATCAATTAGGATGTCCGAGGACTATGACGGCAGCTTGCACATGCCGGTGGGCCTAGACCGGGACTGTCTACGAATTTCAATGTTTAACGCAGTCTCCAATCGAACAGCCTAAATCTAATCGTGCCTGTGTCCCCGTAGATGCGGTTCATGCGAAGAGTGGTTCAGGCCAGCGCAGGTCCCCGCACTCGGAGCTGTGTCGCACATCGGCTCGCAGCAACCGGCCCGAGCGCGTATCGCCACGTGCTCTCGCCTCGCCCAACGTGATTGGCCACTCACGACGCGTCTCTCGCGTTCGGTGCTTTGTCGACGCTGACGCTACCAACCATCTCCATGTCCACGCGACAGAGGTCCTTCTTTGACCAGAACCCGAAGCCAAAGGTACTTGGATAGCCCGCTGCCTTCACTGCCGGCGCCTACTCACCTCTCACCCTCGCAGCAGCAGTTCAAGGGCCAATGGAACCGCCCACGCAACTTCCCCCACCAAAACAGTAACCAGGCGGCGCCGCAGGCTCGGCAGGTAGTTACTGGCCCTCCCATCATGCCTTCGACCCAGACACGCACCAAGCTCAAAGCTTTCCAATTCATCGAAGGCGCGCCCACGGCCGAATCCCTCCGCCAGCGCGAGGCTGAGAAAGAAAACCTACCTTCGGCGCGAGGAAAGACAGCCAAGCCCATGGGCACACCAAAGGCGAATCGGGTCGCGAAAGATGTGGGAAACACCATCAAGACTCCGAAGCTGCCGACCATTCTCGACTGTCCGCCGCCGTCAACTCCCGCCACCACGAGGCTGCCGCTTGCGGACCTAGTGGGCAACGTCGACGATTCCTCGAGACACGCGCCGCAACCCGTCGCCTCGCCCGAAGAGACGCTGATATGGAGAGGCTCGCAGGCAGTGAACACGCCTTTGCCTCGGAAGAACAAGAAGCGCGCTAGGAGCTCGTCGCCTGTCGGACCGTCGCAAGACGAACACAGACTGGACGGCGCCAGGCAAGACATCACAACACCCCAGGCCGACCCTGCCATGGAGCTGTGGTCACGGTACACAAACAACAAGGGAACACCGAGCGCCAATAAGAGCGTGGCGTTCGCACATCTCATCAACGAATCGTCACCCAGGTCGATGGCTGCTGCTGGAAGTGTCAGTGGGCTTCGCAGATGGGCAAGTTGTGGCGTAGAGTTCCCAGCATCGACCCGGAAGAAACGGAGAACCCACGGTGTATTTCAGCCGGAGCAAGAAGCTACAGAGGACGTTTTCGCTGGCGCATCTAGTTCGGATGGGATTATGCTTGGACAACCCGCGAAACCCAACATCGCGAGCATGGTCCAGCGCATGAGGGAATGCGTGTCAAAGTCACAGCCGCGTATATCGTCACAGATGCCCTCAAGCTCGTCCCCATTGCCTGGGGCCGGCGACCGTCAGGACGAATCGTCAGGCTCTCCTCTTCAGCGGCGTGCACGCGACTATCTTGCAGAAACCTCCGAAACGATACGGCACGAGTCGGCACCTCTAGAAGATACCGTGGAAATGTATGACGAGCTCGTTCAAGAAGATAATTACGTGGAAGCGGCACCGAAGCCACCGGCATCGCAGGGATCCTCAGATGACTTCGGAGACGACTTCGACGCGGATATGGTGGAAGCTTTGGATATATCACCTCGACCTGTGCAAGCTCCACCGCCCACGAAGTCCGCGCCACCGGCACGCTCCACGAGCTACGTTACCATACCCACCGAGCCCATCCTTGCGCCCGCACAACACCATCATGCAGCACGGATACCACAACAAGGCAGTGATGACGATGAGTTTGGCATGGACGATGAGGATGACTTCGCTGCGGATCTGGAACATGTAGCATCGCTCTACGATACGCGATCTGTAGAGTCTCCAATAGCAGACCAGGCCCTGACCGCAGAGGCGGAAGGCGTAGGAGCTACAGCAAGAGCAGCGTCGGCACCCGTCATCAGCCTTCTGGACGACGAGGACGACGATGACGACTTTGGAGAGGACATCGATGCTGACGAGTTCGCTGCCGCCGAAGTTGCAGCCACCCAAGTACCTGCCAATACTGTAAGTAGAGTGTGAACTTACCCCTGATCAAAGAAGCCTACTAAATCTCGAAGAGTCAACAGGACAATAGAGCAATCCAGCGCTACCTTATCAAGCGAGTGGACGAAAGTTCATATACCACGGATCGCGGCTACCAGATGCCCGAGAAGGTAAGTCACGGACTCAAGCGCCTTTTGGCTGCCCACGCTAACACAGTGTAGGTTCTGCTAGTCGAGGAAGAAAAGACAAAGTTATTCAAAGCGATCACTTTACGACAAGCTTGGTTCGACACTCCATGCACTACGGGCTCGTTCGTGCATGTCATCGGTGACTTTACAAGTACGGGACAGTGTATCATTGATGACCACCACAACATGCTCATTCTTCATCCTGATCATCTCATCTCATCGACTGTTGTCGCTGACTCTTTTGGGTGTTTACGACGTGCGGTGCTGCAAGACCGTGTAAAGGCCACCAGCAAGGCCAACGCCCCAATGCTCTACGGCACACTGCTCCACGAGTTGTTCCAAGAAGCCATGAAAGCGAACGAATGGAGTTCTGTATTCTTATTGGACACCATCGAAACGCTCTTGCCGAACCATCTCGAGACCATACTGGAGATCAACTCAACGTGCGAAGCCGTCAAGGAACATCTGAGCAGCAAGCTGCCAGAGCTACAGGCATGGGCCAAGGTGTTCGTTCGTGCAGAACCTCAAGCTGATGCCGTCGTTCGAGAGCGAAACGGACGTCAGTCGACCATGAGCATTAACAAACTACTTGATGTGGAAGAGCACGTCTGGTCTCCAATGTATGGATTGAAAGGCAACATCGATGCTACTGTGCAAGTGACAATGCGCGACGATCTCGGGGAACGCACATTGACAGTGCCTTTCGAAGTCAAGACTGGCAAGAACTCTTCGAACGCTGCACACGTTGCTCAGACCGCTTTGTACAACCTGTTGTTGTCGAATCGATATGGTACGTCCTCCAAGCCAGATTGAATTCCCCGCTAACTTTGCCAGACGTTGACATTGCTTACGGTATCTTGTATTACCTTGAGACGTCCGAAATTAGCCGTATTCCTGCGATTCGCAACGACATCATTCACATGATCATCAAGCGCAACGAGTTGGCTTGCTATGTTCGAGACCGCATCGAGTTGCCACCGATCCTGAAGGAAGACTTCAAGTGTCAAAAGTGTTACGCACAGGAGCCTTGCTTCCTGTATCATAATCTCGTTGAGGATGGAAAGGGCGAGATGTTGAACCCGAAGGCGAAAGAAAGATATGACGAGCTGGTGAAGCCTCTCCAACCTTCTCATCAAGAGTTCATGAAGAAGTGGGACACGCTGTTGACCAAAGAAGAGACGGATATGATGAAATTTCGACGAGAGTTGTGGACCATGTTGAGCACCGAACGGGAAAGGCTCGGTCGTTGTTTCTCGAACGTCATCTTGGAGCCTGGATCTGCCCATGAAGACAAGAACGGCCAAAAGATCAACCGCTACAACTACACGTTCATCAAACAGCAGCCGGCTCCAGGGTTTTCCTTCACCGAGTCCCAGCTCATCATCGGAGAGCCTGTCGTAGTCTCGGATGAGCAAGGCCATTTCGCGTTGGCTAACGGATACGTCACCAACGTGAAAAAGCGTCGTATAACTGTGGCTGTTGACAGACGTTTGCACAATTCTCGAACCAAGCTACCGGGTTTCCATTCACAGAACAACCAAACCTTTGCCGGCATCATGGAGGTCACCAAGGAGGGGGAGACTGTGGAGGAGTTTCATTCTGATGAGGAGCCCGTACTATATCGTCTTGACAAAGACGAATTCAGCAATGGTATGGCTGCAGCACGCAACAATCTCATCCAGATCATGGATGACAGCGTTTACAAGGCCCACGACCTTCGCGCGCTAATTGTAGACGGTCGAGCTCCCGCATTCAAGCCCGTACCAGATGCGCTGTCATTGCCTCAGTCATCGCAAATGTCCATGAACTCTGATCAACGCGCTGCCGTCGCAAAGGTCATGTCTGCAAAAGATTATGCCCTTGTTTTGGGTATGCCGGGAACCGGAAAAACGACTACGATCGCGCACATCATTCGTACGCTGGTAGCGAAAGGCAAGAGCGTCTTACTTACCTCGTACACCCATACTGCCGTCGACAATATCCTTCTCAAGATCCGAGATGACAAGATTGGCATATTACGCTTGGGCGCTGCGAAGAAGATCCATCCTGAAGTCAGAGAGTTTGCCACACTTGCTGCGGAACCAAAAGACAGTCTTGAAGAGCTCGAGCGATCGTGGATGCAGCCGCCTGTCGTGGCTACGACGTGTCTTACCATCAATCATCCCTTGTTCAACCGCCGCGTCTTCGACTACTGCATCGTTGACGAGGCATCTCAAATCACCCTCCCTGTATGCTTGGGGCCCATTCGCATGGCTCAGAAGTTCATTCTGGTGGGCGACCATTATCAGCTGCCTCCCCTGGTCCAGAACAAGGAGGCCATGGAGGGTGGACTTGATGTGTCCCTGTTCAAGCTCCTTTGTGAGGCTCATCCACAAGCAGTCGTCAGTCTGGAGCATCAGTATCGAATGTGTGCCGAGGTCATGCTACTGTCAAACACCTTCATCTACTCAGGACGGCTGAAGTGTGGTACGACTGCTGTTGCTTCCCGCAAGCTCACGCTCCCCAGGCCCGACGGTCTCACTGCTTACCACCATGGTCCGCATCAGTCAAGATCTAGTGAGGTGGAGCCTTGCGTTGGCCCTAATACTGCACGCTGTTGGATATCTCGTTCCTTGTCGCCGGATCAACCTGTTGTGTTCGTCAATACCGACCTCATTTCATCGACCCTAGAAGCGCAATCTGGGTCGCGCATCACCAACACCCTGGAGGCACGACTCGTCACACAGCTCACGGTGTCTCTTCTCAGCCTCGGTGTCCCTGCGGGAGAGATTGGCATCATAGCATTCTATCGCTCACAGCTCGCCCTGCTGCGACAAAGTCTGGCTTCTGCACACACCCAGACGCAGTCCTCCGAACTCGCTGCCCCCGTCATCAGCGGTCAAGGCTGTGCGGGTGTGGAGCTACATACAGCAGACAAGTTTCAAGGCCGCGACAAGGAAGTCGTTATCGTGTCCTGTGTACGGAGCAACGAGAACGGCACAGTCGGTGATCTTCTCAAAGACCGAAGACGCGTCAATGTTGCACTCACTCGCGCGCGATCGAAACTTGTCATCGTCGGCAGTGAGAAGACTTTATCGAGCAACGAGCTTTTGCGTGATATGGTCGCCCTTTGCCGAGAGAAAGACTGGGTACTTGATGTCCAGCCCGATATGGTCGAATCGCATAGCTTCGACGAAAGCATCACACAAACAAGCAAGACACCTGTGAGACAGTCAACCTCTTCCTTGTTCGCCAGCAAGATGGCGAAGAGCCCTAGCATGACGCCCAGCCCATCGAAGAAACGTAAGGCACTCGGCGATCTCACAGCGAAACCTAGTAAGGTGAACGCTAGGAGTCCAAAGAGAAAAATTGGCAGTAAAAGCACGAGTGGAAGTCCTGAAGAGAAGAGGATACCCGGCAAAGTCATCACAGCAGGAAAGAGGGGCGTACTGGATGGCAGACCGATTTTGAGGGATATTTACAATGGCGCCATCTAGAGGTCGGGTTTTGCAAAGGGTTGACAGGGGCGTCCACGTTCAAGAGCCATCATATTGAGTTAGGTGGGTGGCTTCTCCGATGTTGGTTTGACAGGGTGTAGGACAACAAACGACGGACTTTATGTAGGATAGAAGCATTATTAGATAGCAGCGCAGCCCGGGAAAGCATGGATTGTGCGAAGGATGTGCACGCTATTAAAGCAGCATCAAATTGCGGTTTCGAATTGTCAACTGTTAGTGTGCGTACACAAACGTCTTGCCAGTCCATCTGTCCAGTCATAATAAAGTGCCTTGTCTCTCGCGAAACATAGCGCCCCAACATGTCAGATCCTGTCGCTATCGACTCGCGACAGCACGGTAGCCGGCGTACCATGAGCTCGCCAACTTGTGTTAACACTATGCGAGAGTGAGGGAGAAGTGTTACGCTCCATCCGTACCTACCAACTCCACCAGAACGTAACGATTCGCGACCCGAACCACAAGGTTCGAGGTTTCTAGATAGCCTCGCAGAGCGCGACGCATTGCTACTCGCGATTGAACCTTCTATCTCTTGATAACCGAAATTGCATGAACGAGTAACGAGCCAAAGGTTGGATCTCTGGAAAGAACAGGATCATGTACCCACAATGGAATAGCAGCAAGGATCTCGAACTTCATCACTCGCAAATTCATGGCATTCGAGCAAAGTTTCACCCTATGCGACACCTGTTAGATGACACTTCATGTTGCGTCTCTCAAAGCATGCATCACTTTATCGACCGACGCGCAGATTCCTGTAGTCGTACGATAGCCACAGGGATGGACCGCTGGCGCAACGTGAGATCTGGCTTTCTTTCCAGCCAAGTGCGCATCCACTGGTTCGTTGATATAGCTCTCATGCACACCCAATGAGGCAAATGGACAACCTATCCTTGCCGAGACGCCCGATTTGGCCATTGCGACGATATGCCGGGGTTCAACCATTGGTGGGGATGACGCTCGGATGGTAGCACAGCGCCGCTGGCTTGCATCACAAATTGCTCACCGTCGAATGAAACGTCTCTCCTCCACATACCGAAGGTACGGCTGAGGGGGCCACTTCAGCTACATGTCGGCTGATCAAGCCGTTCGGATGCTCAGCTCTGCCATATGGCCTCCCGACGTGGACCGTCCCGTTTACTGTTGACTTGCAGCATTTATAGATTTCGCGCCAACAGCCACATGCTTACAGCATTATCAAACCTGTAGTTGGGTGTCTCTCCGACACAATGAAGACCCTACTTGGGTTTATCATCTTCTCGCGATTTGCGCCGGCTCTTGCATACGACAATGGGCAGTTCAGACAGTTTTACGCGGCAGGGGCTTGGGATGATGTCTTGCAAGAACTTATGAACGGCATTTGCGCAGCCGAATGGACGGAACTGCAGGCTAATCCAGGGCGAGGTGGTTGGGTGCTGGTGTCCTGCATCCTGGAAAACTTCACGGAGATTCGAAAGACGGAGATGGCAATTGTATCCGTCGTACTAGGCCTATTGCCCATGGCACTGCAATTTGTCGGACCAAAGGTGGCTGACCTCGCGATTCTGGGTATGCAGCGTCCGGTGTTGGCAGCTCTGATTTGCTTGGGCAGCTCCTGTCCGACGCTGGAGACCGACCGTTCAGGATTGGAGACCGTAAGAAACATGGGGCATGCATCTGTCGGGGGAGAAGATGAGGTCCTCTGGCCAGAGAAGCTGCTGACGCCACTTTCTTGGGTAAAATTCTTGATATCAGGCGTTGAATACATTCTCGTCGGTACAGCAGCGGCGAACTCGGTCATTCAGGGGTGGCAGCTCAGCTTCTGGGCTATCTCCTTCATCTCAACACTCGTTGGAGCATTTGGGAACACGGCTGAAGGGTTCTCCCCGCCCCTCTGGGTATTCCTTCCACTTCCCATCCAGGCGCTCGGCATGTGTGTTCTCTATCTCGGTAGCGACACCACAAGGCGTTCTCCATCGCAGGTGGCTCCACCTCATCCCCCGTTGGTCGCTTCGTGTCCTCCAGGATTAGAGCCGGTGAGAACATGGTTTATAAGAGAGGTGACGCCGCTGGCGTTTAGCGCAAACGGTATCGGAAGAAAGAAAAGGCAACATCTGGCGAAAAGGACAAGATACTGGATGTTGGTAATTGACTGGGCGATAAGACTTCTAGTCTGGGTTCAGGTCATCTATGGAACGATGGTACTCTCGAGCGAGTTGTTCCTGTCGCTGTTCACGGCGCTGGAGGTTGTCGGAAGATTTCTTGCTGGTGCGATGGTTTGTCGCGTAGTCCTGGAGTTCGAGATGTATGGGTGGCGTGAAGTGTCGAAGATTAGATCGCAATTTGCGACTTAGCGACTAGGTTTAATAAAGATATACTACGTTATTATAGTAGAATATTAATATAAAGCAAAGTTAAAAAATATAGTCTAGTAACTTTATATAGTAATCTTAATAAAAGTATATTTTTTAAATGCTTTAAATTTACTATAATATATTTTATTAGTTAACTATTTATTTTATAGTCTATAAGCTAGTTCTAATAAAGTTAAATTAATTACTAGTAAACTAAAGAAAATAATACTAGAAGTATAACTAACTTTTAAAAATATAGTATTAAGTAAGGTAAAGCTATAAAATATAGTATTTAAATGTTTAAAAAACTTAAAGTATTTAATTTTAAGCTAGCTATAAAGCTATTCTTTATACTAAATAATTTATAAAAGAATACTTTTACTATTATATATATTTATTAGCTTATAAATAATAAAGTAATATATTTAAAAGTATTATAGTTAAAAAATAGAAACTAATATTTTCTTTTATAAAAGTATACTAATTTAATATTATAAGTTACTACTTTTAGAAATTATATAGATATATTAAAGTATTCTAAATCTAGTACTAATAACTATACTAGTATTTTAAACTATTTCTAATTTCTCTAGATCTAAAAGATAAAACCTATAGTATATCTTTTTGTAAAATTAAGTAATTATAGAATTAGATATAGTAGAGTAATAAAAAGAAAAAGATATTTTAAAAGTTATATATTTTAAAGCTAGATATCTATATAACTAAAGTAGCTAGACTAAAGCTTTTTTTATAATCTTAAAGAGAGAATACTTTACTATCTTTTAAAAGCTTAGTAGTTTAGCTTAGTTAGCCTTTATACTATAAAAGACTAGCTTAAAAATTAGCTATAAATTATAGCTTTCTAAATTAGCGTATATCTTTTTATATAATAAAAAAAAATATAATTTTATAACTTTAATAAAGTTTATATAATAATACTAGTTTTATACTAAAATATTTAGATAGTAGCTATTTTTAGTAACTTTATAATTAGAACTTTAATATTTAACTTTAAAGCTTTATAACTTACTTAGACTTATCTAATAAAAAAAACTTTAATAGTAAAAGTTTTAAAATTTTAGCTTAAGATTTTAGCCTTAGTTTAAAAATAGTAATATTCTATTTTAAGTAATTTTATAAACTATACTAAAGTTTAATTAGCTATAAAAAGCTAATTATATAATATAAAGTAAAGTATACTAATAAAAGTAGTTTATATAAGTATATACTACTAGTTTATAAAAGAAAGTTTCTAAAAATAAAAACTTAAAGTTTTAAAAATTCTATACTTTAAAGTAGTATAACTTAGCTAAAACTAAAAATTAAAAGCTAAAATTTAAGATTTAGGCTATATAAAATATAAGTATTTATATTAGTAAATAATTTTATAATCTAGATAAAGTTTTATTTTTAGCTTTCTTTTAGATTTTTTTATTTTTTTAAATTAGATTTTCTTAAATTCTAAGAAAATTACTAAAAATAAATTAAAGTATAAAAAATAATTTAGAAAAATAAAATTAGTAGTTTTAAGCTTAGTTAAAAAGATATAGCTAGGTAAAGTAGAGTTTTTTTATAATTCTTTTTTAACGCTAGTTTATTAGCGCTAAGAGCTTACTAAGCTTAAATACTAGTAGGCTATTTTTAAGAAAGTACTTCTAGCTTTCTAAATTACTAGAAATCTTAGTTTTAGCTAGTCTAGTAACTTAGATAAAAAGCTTTAAGAAAGATATTCTTTTTAATATCTCTTTCTTTTTATTACTCTACTAGAATAATATATTACTATATTAGACTTTAAAAGTAAACTTAGAAAATATCTAATATAAGTCTAGATTTAGTACTTATAATACTTATACTTATAGTGCTACTAATATAATATTTACTATATATATAGTTTAATATACTAAAAACTTTATATTTATTATATATTACTTATAGCTATATAGACTATTAACTATTACTAGTACTAGCGTTTTATAATTAGTACTTTAAGATCTTTTACTTATCTTAAGTAGAGAGCTTTATAGATATATTATATATAGTAGCTTAGATTTATTTCTTAAAGTCTATAATTAAGAATATATAAAAATCTTTTACTTATACCTTATATTAGACATATATAAATAAAAGTTAGATAAAAAGCTTAACTACTTTTTACTTTACTTAGTAAAAGTAAAAAGTTTTTCTATTATAGTATTAATAATTAGATTATCTTTACTCTTTTAAGAAGTAATTAATATTTTTTAAAAAGTAATACTAAGTTCTTTACTAAAATTACTAAGGCTTAATTTTTTTTATAAAGCTATAGTAAATAACTAATTATATTACTACTAGTTAGTCTACTTAAAGTTAAACTTTTAAAGTATAGTAAAAAAGTTTATAATTATAAAAAGCTTTTTAATTTCTAGTAGCTTAAAAACTTTTAATTTTTAGTTAATTATTAACTAGTTATTAAATACTTTTTAGTAAATCTTCTTAGATTTATTTAGAATAAGTATAATACTTTATATAAACTATATACTATATAGTTTAATTAGTAAATATAAGTATAGTCTTAGAAGTTTCTATAAAAAACTCTATTATTTATAAAGATTATAATAACTTAGTTATTATTATCTTTTTATTATTATTAAGCTTTATTAAGATTGCACTTATTATTATTTCTTAACAAATTAGAAAAATCTCTGGTAAATCTAATTACTTACGTAATTAAGATTTTAGTAGCTAGTTTTAATCTACTACACTAGAAGATTCTAAAATACCTTTATTTATCTTAGCTTAGCTATTAATAGAATTATTACGTAAGATAATAACTCTTATCTTTCTTATCTCTCTTTCTACAATTACTAAAAGATCTAGTAATAAACTTATTATTAGTCTATGTAATACAACATATAGACTAATATAATTAGTACTAGTTTAAATTATAAATCTAAAAAGATAAAAAGAATTTAGCAGACTTAGATTATAAATTTAAGAATTAAGTAGATTTAATTATAAATCTTTATCTTTAGGTAGAAATAAGTAGATATTTATATAATTATTCTAGTAGCTATTTTCTATAAAAGAAATAGCAATTCTTTATAGTTATTCTTTACCTAGTAATAATATTATTACTTTTTACCTATTATCTACTTTATAATTACTTTATTATAATCTTTCTTAGTTATACTATTTATTATAGTATTTAACTACTTTATTCTAATAAAGCTATATTCTATTATTAGAGAATAGTTCTTATTACCTATCTATTCTTTATAGGTTATAAGCCTAGCTAGACGCTTATAGCTTTATTAGAATATATTTTATTTATATTATTATATATTCTAAGTAATTAATATCTATAAAGATTATAATAACTAAGTTATTATTATCTTTTTATTATTATTAAGCTTTGTTAAGATTGCACTTATTATTATTTCTTAACAAATTAGAAAAATTCTTAGTAAATCTAATTGCTTACGTAATTAAGATTTTAGTAGCTAGTTTTAATCTACTATACTAGAAGATTCTAAAACACCTCTATTTATCTTAGCCTAGTTAATATTAGAGTTATTACGTAATTTAATAACTTTTATCTTCTTATCTCTCTTTCTGCAATTGCTAAAAGATCTAGTAATAAACTAATTATTAGTCTATGCAATACAACGCATAGACTAATATAATTAGTACTAGTCTAGATTATAAATCTAGAAGATAAGAAGGATTTAGCAGACTTAGATTATAAATCTAGAAATTAATAGAAATTAAGCAGATTTAATTATAAATTCTTATCTCTAGGCAGAAATAGGCAGATATTTACGTAATTATTCTAGTAGCTATTTTCTATAAAAGAAATAGTAATTCTCTATAGTTATTCTTTACCTAGTAATAATATTATTACCTTTTACTTATTATTACTTTGTAATTACTTTATTGTAAATCTTTATTAGTTATACTATTTATTATAGTATTTAACTACTTTGTTCTAATAAAGCTATATTCTATTATTAGAGAATAGTTCTTGTTACCTATCTATTCTTTACACTTATATATAGCTATTTTAAAATATACATTTTTAGAACTTTAAGTCTCTAGTCTACTATACTTTTTCTTTCTTACTTCTTACTTTTATTAGTATAATACTTATTATAATTCTTATAGTATTACTCTAATTAAAAAATAACTACGTAATAGTTTATTATATAATTAATCTTACTTAATAAAAGCTTTAAAAGTTTTAAAGGTTAAGATAATTATATATTAAATATATAAAGTACTTAGAAAAACTTAAAATTAAATAGAAGAGACTATATAACTCTTCTAGATCTTTTTTTTTAATACTAGAGCTTATAGAATTACGTCTTAAAGATATTATTAACCTATAGCTCTTTTAGACTAGCTTTAATATTTAAATTACTACTATTTCTGTATATTTACAGATAGATCTTTCTTACTATATATATATTAATTAGAAGTAAATAGTAAAGTACTTATTTTAGCTATAAATATATAGAATTATAATATAATAATAGTATACTTATCTAAGTAAAAGCTTAGAACTTTTTAAAAAATAATTATAGCTAGAAATAATAAAAATAGTATAATATAAAGTAATAGATATACTTCTAGTAGAACTTACTATATTAATTTTTTCTTTATTATAACTATTATAATATTACTAATCTTAGTTAGTAAAGATTTTTTTATAGTTATTTTTTTATATTCTTACGTTAAAATAGCCTTAGTATAACTTTTTTACTACTACTATTCTTATAATAACATATACTTAAAGATAATAAATTTTAAGAATAATACTTACTAATTTAATTTTTTATTTTTTTTATAAAGTATTTCTAGAAATATACTATTATAAGTAAGTATAACTCTTTATTATATAGCTAAAGTATAGCTTTAACTCTATTTTTATAATATCTAGAGTAAGATAAATATAAATAGTTTTTATACTCTTTAAACAAAACTAAGTTACTAGTATATTAGAATAATATTTTAAGATATTAGTAGTGTATAATACTTTAGCTAATACTAATTTTATTACATCTATACTTTAGCTTTAAAAGAATTTATCTATATTATTTTCTTTTATATAATATTAATAAAATAATAATCTTTAAATAAGCTTAGTAAATACTCTATTATTAGTAAGATAAGCTTTTATATTTAGTATATATAGCTCTAGTATTAATTAATAGACTAGAAAAAGATATAAAGTATACTATAAAACCTTCTTTTGTAATATTCTTAAAAGAATATATAAGCTATTACTAATATAATATAAACAATAGCTACTATAATAAATATATAATCTAGTTAATTAGAAGAGCTTTAGTAAAATAAGAAACTAAGATAACTAGTAAAAGATTTGTTCTTACTTTTAATTAATTAGAAAACTTATAGCTAGTTTATAGTACTAGTATAGTTTTTACTACTTAAATTAAGTTATATTAGTATATCTTAACATCTTTATTAGTAACGTATAAGATAGAAAAAGTGTACTTTTTCTAAGATTATAGTAAATACATATTAACTATATTCTTTTAAAATTAATACTTTCTAGGTTTTAAGCTAATAAATATATATAATTAAATTCTAATCTTTTAAAATATTAGTACAAATCTCTAAGCTATAGTTTACTTAATACTATACTTTAAAAAATAAGTAAACTCTAGAATTATACGTTCTCTAATAGACTAGTAATAGATTTTACTCTTTAAGAACTAGCTTAACACTTTAGGTTTAGTAGTTTATTAATAATTAATCTTATCTAGATGTATTACTATTTAATAAAGTACTTAGTAGTAAACTACTAGTATTCTAGTTATACTTTAGCATTATTTTTACAATAAGAAAGAACTAAAGAAATTTATAATACTTTAAAAAATCTAATCTAGTTTATATAGAAGATTAAAAGAGTCTTTTAAGTATAAAATTAGTATAGATAATAATTATACTAAAGTTAAAGAATATTTTATTATTTAGTATAGATTAAAACTTAAAGACTAAGTTTAATCTTAACTAATATAGATAATATCTTAGAAACTATAAAATATAATTTAGAATAGAATTAAAGTATTTTATAATATTAAAAATAAAATAGTAATAGAATAAAAAAGCTTAGAAATTCTTACTTATAGCTATTACATAATTTTATTAATAAATAATAAAGTTTAACTAACTATATACTTACTAAATATTATTAAATTAAGATAAAACTATCCTAAGTAATTTAATCTTAATACCTAGAGCTTCTTTAGAAATAGTTAATTATTATAGTTACTATTTAGTAGTAGTCTAGTATTATAAGGTAAAGCTTAGTAAAAAGAAAAAGATAAAATAATTTTATTAGAATCTTCTTATATATAACTATTAAAGCTAAGAATTAGAATTTGTATTTAACAAGCTAAGCTACTACTCTATCTAATTCTCTAGTATATTAATCTAGATATAATATAGTATAATTTTAACTTATAAAATATTTAATTATTTCTTAGACGTATCTTCTTAATATTATTATCTATAGTATATAGTAGTTTATATTCTTAAAAGAATATCTAAAATTTAAAATAAGCTACTACTTCTATATATATAATCTAAGCTCTACTATATAAATAATTCTTTTATCTATTCTAATCTCTTTAGCTATTGTAAAATTACTAGTAATACTTAGAATTCTTAACGCTCTAATTACTCTACATATTATTGCTTCTACTAGATAACTTTAATCTTCTTTTCTTTATACTATATACTATAGATCTTACTTTATTAGTTTCTAATCTAGTAATATCTCTTTAAGTCTTAGATTATTACAATTTACTTATAATTTATAGTTTATCTACTACTCTAATTTAAATCTTAGCTTCTAAGAGTTTATTAAATATTTAATTATAAAAGCCTTTTACTTATAGATACTAATAATAGCTCTATTAAAATTTCTATAGTAGTATAAGCCTATAACTATTAATAGTAGATAAGAGTCTAGAAGCTAAAGAGAAAATATATATTTTAATAGTTCTAGAAATAATCTTAAAGCTAATAATTACTATTAAAAATAAATTACTAAGTTAGAATAGTGAATATTAAACTAAGATATTCTATCTATTTATATCTATTTACTATAGTACTTAGATATACTAAAGCTTATAAGTTGTCTAATCTTTTAGTTATTAGAGCTACTAATAGACTACTACTCTTTAATTTACTTATATTAGTACTAATATAGTTTACTATATAATTTTTTATATCTCTTTATTTCTCTTACTATTTAAAATAGAGAGTTATTATAATTCTATAAATATAGATACGTAATTACTTAGCTCTTAAGTCTATAGCTAGAGATTTTATTCTAACTTTTTTAAGTAGCATAATAGTTATAAATATACTTAACTATCTTTAATTATTAACTATTTCTTTAGCTCTAATAGTTATAAGCCTAGCTACTTTAGTATAGAGCTTATTTCTACTATATATTAAAGCTTACTAAAATATAGATTAATAAATCTTATTTTATTTTACTCTTTCTAATATTTTATAATTAGAACTTCTTTATAATTACAATTACTACTTACTTCTTTACCTAAATTTATAACTATTTTAGCGTAATTCTACGCGTTAATTAACTAAATTATAATACTAACTTTATAAATACAAGTAATTATAATATAGCTATTATAGCTAAAAGTATAATCTTTAAAAAGTATTTTAATTATAATACTTAGTTTATATTTTTTAAGTAATGCTATAATAAGAAAAATATATAGAGAGAGATTACTTCTAATTTTCTAGATATTAAATATATAAATACTTAAGAGCTTAGGTTTTTTAACTTTTTAGCTCTAAAGGCTATAAAGCTAGCTAGACTTATTATAAATCTAAATAAAAATAAAGAAAAAGGTATATAAAAGCTACTTATAAATTTAATTATAAAACTATAAAAAGTACTACTTTAATAGCTTACTAAAACTAAAATCTTAGGTAGTAGCTAAAGAAAAGTAAAATAATTAATAATATTAATAATTTAATTATACGTACTATTATACTTAAGTACTTATTACTTATAACTATAAGTTATAATTAAAGAATAATTTAGTCTCTTATAAAGACTCTTAAGATCTAGTATTCTTCTACTAATTAAACTAGATTATATATAGCTTATATAGAGTATTATACTTATCTTTAAAAAATCTAAAGAAAATCTACTAAGAAGTAGTTTAATAACTAGCTAGTAAGTTACTAAAAAGTATAAGTTTTTAAGCTTTTAGAGATTAAATAGCTTTTTATAATTACTAACTTTCTTACTATAATTAAGAAGTTTAATCTTAATTAGACTTACTACTAGTAATATAATAAGTTTTTTACTATAGCTTTTAGTTAAAATATAGTAAGCCTAAGTAATTTTAATAAAGTATTTAGTATTATTTTTTTAGAAAATATTAATTACTTTTAAAAAAAGTAAAGCTAATATAAGTTGTAATACTGTTATAAGTTTACTTTTTACTTTTACTTTTACTAACTTAAGTAAGAAGTAGTTAAGCTTACTATCGAAATTCTACTTTTATAAACTTAATATAAAATATAAGTAAAAGCTAATCTTATACTATTATTTCTAAGCAATAATTACTAGATTTAGACTAGTAGGTATTATACTTATAAAGCTTTTTACTTAGTATAAGTAAAAATTTTAAAATTACTACTATAAAGAGAAGTAAAGTAGTTTATATTAAAAGGTTAAGTAGTTAGACTAAATAATAAGTACTCTAGCCTTTAAGTACTTAAGTAATATAGTTTTTTTAACTATTTACTCTTAAAAGCTAATTTATAAGTTTATATCTTTTATATTAAGTATAAGATTTAAGCTTTATTTACTCTTAGCTAGTATAATTCTTAATAGTAAAGCTATAGTCTACTTAGTTAATAATAAGGCTTTAATTAAGTTTAATTTTTTTATTTAAACTAATAAAAAAATAGTAAAAACTAGTAGCTAGATTATTTTAGTAATTAGTAGTAGTAGCTATATACTTTATTCTATTTTTAGTACCTCTAAGAAACTTAGAAAGGCTAATTTTATACTTATAGACGTTAAGATTATCTCTAGAGTTTTTACTAATATTATTTTAGAGAAGCTTTTTAAAAATAGTAGTATATAGAATAAAAGCTTTAATTATAGAATTAAAAGAAATCTACTAAGAGTGTTTATTATTCTTATAACTCTTAAATTTAGATTTAATCTCTTATTTATTAGATATAATACTTCTATCTATTTTTCTAATTTTAGTATTATAAATACTATTTTTTAATTCTAAGTTCTATAAATACGTACTAGTAATACTAATTTTTAGTATTAAAGATTAAAATATTTAAGTAAGTAAGCTTCTAGAGATCTTATTATAGCTATTTTAGATATAGAAATTACTAGTAGAAAATATAGTAAGTATAATAATTATACAAATACTTATATATTTTAATAAATCTTTTATTAACTTTATAAGCTATTACTATACTATTTCTTTAGAGTATTATAAAGTTTATTTAATCTTTTTTTTAAGTAATATTCTTAAAAGATAAACTCTAATTATTAAAAAGAATTATCTAAGTAGACTATATAATTATAACTTTAAAAATAAATTACTAAACTTTATAATAAAGATTACTATAAGCTTTTAAGCTATAGTAAAGTGCTACTATTAGTAGAAGATTATAGAGATTTATTAAAATAATAATACTACTATACTACTTTAGAGAGAGTACTTAAGATATAAAAAATAAACTAAAAAGAAAAGAACTATAATTATTATACTTCTACTATATACTTATAAGCTTAATAGCTTAGTAAAAAGAGCTAGCTAAGAGCTTATTACTAAGTTAATTAAGATACGTATAAGCACTAATCTTTTAGCTAAGCTTTAGCTAGTAATTAGAAATATAGTAGCTTAACTTTATAAAATAAGTTTATTATAGCTTTATAGCTACTAATTCTCTAATTAAGAAATATATAAGTAGTTTAGAAAGTACTTCTAATATTATTAGCTATCTAAAATTAGATACTAAGTAATTAATTTTTATTTAGCTTAGAGTAGAATTTATACTTATAGCTATTATATATATCTAGTTATTAGTAATTATATAGCTAAAAAGTACTATTAAAACTTTAAAGTTAAGCTTTATAGCTATATAAAATATCTTATTAGCTATTACGCTTTTAATATATATTATATATAAATAATAGTAATTAATTAAGTAATTATAACTTATTATTTTACTTTTAATAAGAAAAGGTTTTATTAAGATAAGCGTAAAAAGAAGCTAACTAGATATTAAGTAATTAAGTAGGTTAAAATACTTAATTATAGCAAAGTGTTAATATAGAGTAGAGTAATAAAACGTAGTTAGTAACTCTATATAGTAATCTTAATATAAGTATATTTTCTAAATACTTTATACTTACTATATATAGCTATAAGTATTAATAAAACTTTCTTTCTAATATTTACTATAAATATAAATAGTAATAATATACTTATAAAAAGTAATAGTAATAAAAGCGTCTCTAGTAAACTTAAAAGTAAACTTAGAAGTAGTAATAGGCGTATAAAGCTATAGAAATATTAAAGTATACTTAAAAGTTAATATAGAAGCTTTCTAAGAGAAAGCTCTTACTATCTAAGTAGTAACCTTAGTAGAAAGAGTAGAAGTTAAAGCGTAGCGCCTTTTTCTTAGCTATAGAAGTAAATAGATAGAAGTCTAAGTAGTATAAGTAAACTCTAGGTCTAGAGTAGTATAGGTAAACTCTAAGTCTAAAAAGTAATATTACATTATAGTACTATACTACTATAAAATACAAAATAATATTTATATAGATAAACTATAGTATAAAGAATAGTAGCTTAGAGAGAATTATAAAACACTTTATATATAAAAAATAATTTTTCTCTTCTTTTTTTTTTTTTATCTAATAACTATAAAGAATAGATAGGTAACAAGAACTATTCTCTAATAATAGAATATAGCTTTATTAGAACAAAGTAGTTAAATACTATAATAAATAGTATAACTAATAAAGATTTGCAATAAAGTAATTGCAAAGTAATAATAAGTAAAAAGTAATAATATTGTTACTAGGTAAAGAATAACTATAGAGAATTGCTATTTCTTTTATAGAAAATAGCTACTAAAATAATTGCGTAAATATCTACCTATTTCTGCCTAAAGATAAGAATTTATAATTAAATCTGCTTAATTCCTATTAATTTCTAGATTTATAATTTAAGTCTGCTAAATTCTTCTTATCTTCTAGATTTATAATCTAGACTAGTACTAATTATATTAGTCTATGCGTTGTATTATATAAACTAATAATTAGTTTATTACTAGATCTTTTAGTAATTGCAGAAAAAGAGATAAGAAAATAAGAGTTATTAAATTACGTAATAACTTTAATATTAGCTAAGCTAAGACAAATAAAGGTGTTTTAGAATCTTCTAGTATAGTAGATTAAGACTAGCTACTAAAATCTTAATTACGTAAGTAATTAGATTTACTAAGAATTTTTCTAATTTATTAAGAAATAATAATAAGTGTAATCTTAACAAAGCTTAATAATAATAAAAGATAATAATAACTAAGTTATTATAATCTTTACACACTCTCTTAAGCTGCAGTTTATAATAACTAAATAATTAGAAAATATATGTAGTTTTTATAACTAACTTATTAATAACAATTTATATAAGAAGTTTTAATAACTATCTTAAAACTAAAAACCTATTTCTATTTCTATTTCTATTTACTAATATAAATAGTTATATAATAAGAACTAAATATAAAGCCTAGACTAGAATCTCTAAGGTTTAAGAACTTAGGAGTTAAAAACCTAAGCTCTGTAATAGTATTAATATACTATTTTTATTATTATAAATAATAATAATAATAACTAGTTATAAATAATTAATCTAGTTTAACTAGACTAATTCTATTTATAAAATCCTTAAATTTAGAATAACTAGT